>NC_072428.2:13602500-13902500 GCF_028878055.3 Symphalangus syndactylus | reverse complement strand
GTCTGCCAGATATAAAACCAATATACAAAAATAAATTGAATTTCTATATAGTAATCATGAACAATCAGAAATTGAAGTTGAAAAAGTAATAACATTTACAAGACCTAAAAAATGTAACAATAAATAGGAATAAATCTCAAGAAATCTTTGCAAGACCTGCAGCAAAACATTGCTGAGAAAAAATTTTAAAGACCAAAATAAATGGAGAGATATAATGTGTTCATGGAATAGAAGACTCCATAGTTTCTGATGTCAATTTTCCCCAAATTTATCTATAGATTCAATGAAGCCCCAGTGAAAACTGCCAGCTTGCCTTATGGTAGAATTTGACAATCTGATTCTAAAATTAATATAGAAATGCAAAAGACTCTGAATATCCAAAACAACTTTGAAAAGGAAGAACAAAGTTAAAGTGTTAGTGCTACCTGATATTAAGACTTACTATAAAGCTACAATAATCCACATGGTGTGGTATTTGTATAAAGATAATATATCAGTGGATCAGGATAGAGTCCAGAAATAGAACTAAACATATATGGATTACTGTTCAATGGTGTATAGATTACTCAGCGAAACGACAGTCTTTTCAACAAACTGTTCTTTAATAATTAGATATCAATATGCAAAAAAGTGAATATCAATCCATGCCTCATGTTATATATTAACTCAAAATGGATCTTAGACCTAAATTAAAACTTACAGCTATAAAACTTCTAGAATAAAACACAATAGGAAATATTTGGGTTACGCAAAGGAGTTACTATACAAAACACCGAAAGAACAATCTATTTTAAATATTAAAACATTGAACTTCATATAAATAAAAATCTTCTGCTCTTTGAAAGATACTTATTTTAGAAGTGACCAAAACAAGCCAAAGATTGGAAAAAATATTTGCAAATCATTTATCTGATAAAGGATTTGAGTTCAGAATATGTACATAACACAGAAAACTCAACAATGAGAAAACAAACTAATTTTTCTAATGGGCAAAAGATTTGAACAGATACTTAGCAAAGAAGATAGACAGAAAGCAAATAAATTGATGAAATGATACCCAATACTTAACATCATTAAGCATTAGGGAAATGCAAATTTAAAACACAACAACAACAACAACAACACATATAACTTTTATATTTAAATTAAAAACTCTTCCCAGCCAAGGTTTGATGAGGATGTAGAGGAACTTAAACTCATACACTCCTTGTGGAAATGTAAAATACTACACCTGCTTTGAAAAATACTTTGGCAATTTCTTAAAATGTTGAACATACATCTATCTTATGATGTAGCTAGTTCACTCCTATGTAGTTACTAGAAATCATATGTTCAGACTTTACAAATGTTCAGAGAAGCTTTATATGGAATAGCCAAAATTTAGAAATAACCCAAATACTCATGAACATGCAAATAGATAAACAAGTAGCAATATCTTCACACAAATACTACTCACAACAAAAAGGAATAAAGTATTGGTACATGTAATAACCAGATAAATATAAAAATAACTATGCAAAGTGAAATAAACTAGATGAAAACAGTAAAAACTATATTATACCCCACATAAAATTCCAGAAAATACAAACTAATCTATACTGGCAAAAAGTAGATCCACAGTGGCATGTGAATGGTGAGAAGGTCAGGAACAAATGGAACAGAGGGTTTACAAAGTTTTATCATGAATCCTTTGGTGTGACAGATATGTTCATTATGTTGATTGTGGTCATGGGTGTGCATATGTCAAAACTTAACAAATTAAATATGTGTAATTTATTGTATGTCATTTATACCTCAATAAAGCTGTTTTTTTTTCTAATCACCTTTGAGAATTCGTAAGCAAAAGCAGCCTTCATGTGAGTTGTTTGCTCGAAATCACACCACAAATTTTAAAAATAGCACGAAATAGGTTGGTAGAAATTCATCTAAATATAACTCATCACATATCTATAAAAGGTTTAAATTTACAAGACAAAAGACAAAGACAGCCTACAAAAACTTGTCTAAAAATGAAACCACAAAGAGAAAACAGCAAAAGGCATACTAATTCAATATTAGCCAAAAGAAAGCTGGTGTAGTTATATTAATGTGATATAAATTATACTACAAGTCAAACAAAATTCTGAAGCATAACTAGATTAATTACAATGAAATAATGTATTGTAAAAATAAAAACTAGAGAGAGTAGGAGGAAATTTTTGGAGGTGATGAATATGTTTAAGGCATAGATTGTACTGATGGTTTCATAGGTGCATGCTCATCTTCAAGCTTATTAAATTGCAAATATGTACAGCTTTTTTATTCAAACATACTCAATAAAATAGTTTAAATAAAAATAATAAAAGTTCAATTTGCCAGAATATATAAAAGTTTCAAACTAATAAATGCATAGTATTCTCTCAAAATACATAAAATAAAATTTGCATGATTTATAAGAAATTTGTAAATGATTAGCACTCTAGGTTCTGAATTGTAAGAAATTTCAAATCAATAACACAAGGAATTTTGAAAACCATAGAAACACATGGGAATTAAACAATATGCTCCTGAATGACCAGTGGGTCAAAGAAGAAATTAAGAAGGTAATTGAGACTTTTCTTGAAACAAATGATAATGGAATCACAACATACCAAAACCTATAGGATACAGCAAAAGCAATACTAAGAGAGAAGTTTATAGCTATAAGTGCCTACATCAAAAAAGAAAAACTTCAAATAAACAACCTAATGATGCATCTGAAAGAACTAGAAAGCAAGAGAAAATCAAATCCAAAATTAGTAGAAGAAATAATAAAGATCAGAGTGGAAATAAATGAACTGATACAAAGAAAGCAATACAAAAGATCAATGAATGAAAAATTGGTTTTTTGAAAAGATAAACAAAATTGGCAAAGCTCTAGCCAGACTAAGAAAAAAAAAAATGAGAGAAGACTCAAATAAAATCAGAGATGAAAAAGGAGACATTACAACTGATACCACAGAAATTCAAAGCATCATTAGAGGCTACTATGAGCAATTATATGCCAATAAATTGGAAAACCTAGGAAAAAATGGATAACTTCCTAGACAAATACAACCTGCTAAGATTTGACCATGAAGAAATTCAAAATCTGAACAGATCAGTGACAAGTAATAAAATACAAGCCATAATAAAAAGTCTCCCAGCAAAGAAAAGCCCAGGCCCTGGCAGTGAAGATGGTTTCACTGCTGAATTGTACCAAACATTTAAAGAAGAACTAATACCAATCCTACTCAAACTATTCCAAAAAATAGAAAAGGAAGAAATACTTTCCAGCTTACTCTATGAGGATAGTATTACCATGATACCAAAACCAGACAAAGATACATCAAAAAAAGAAAACTACAGGCCAATATCCCTGATGAACATTGATGCAAAAATCCTCAAAAGAATACCAACAAACTGAATTCAATAATGCATTAAAAAGATAATTCACTATAACAAAGTGGGATTTATTCCAGGGGTGAAAGGATGGTTCAACATATGCAAATTAATCAATGTGATACAGCATATGAACAGGATGAAGGACAAGTACCATATGATAATTTCAATTAATGTTGAAAAAGCAGTTGATAAAATTCAACATCTGTTCATGATAACAACCCTTAAAAAAACTGGCTATAGAAGAAACATACCTCAACACAATAAAAGCCATATATGACAAGCCCACCGCTAGTAACAAACTGAATGGGGAAAAACTGAAAGCCTTTCCTTTAAGATCTGGAACATGACAAGGATGCCTACTGTCACCACTTTTAATCAATACAGTACTGGAAGTCCTAGCTAGAAGAATGAGACAAGAGAAAGAAGGGCATCCAAATTGGAAAGGGAGAACTCAAATTATCCTTGTTTGCAGATGATATAATCTTAGATTGGGAAAACCTAAATACTCCACCAAAAATTATTAGAACTGATAAACAGATTCAGTAAAGTTGCAAGATACAAAATCAACATGCAAAAGTCAGTAGAATGTCTATATGCCAACAACAATCTGAAAAAGAAATCAAGAAAGTAATCCCATTTATAATAGCTACAAATAGAATTGAATACCTAGAAACTAGCTTTACCAAAGAAATGAAAGATCTCTACAATAAAAGCTATAAAACATTGATGAAAGAAATTGAAGAGGCCACAGAAAATGGAAATGTTCATGGATTGGAAGAATCATTATTGTTAACATGTCCATATTACCCAAAGCGATCTACAGACTTAATATAATCGCTATCAAAATACCAATGACAGTCTTCAGAGAAATAGGAAGAACACGATCTTAACATTTATATGGAACCACAAAACACCCCGAATAGCCAAAGCTATCCTGAGCAAAAAGAACAAAACTGGAGGAATCACATTCCTTGACTTCAAATTATAGTACTGAGCTAGAGTAACCAAAGCAGCATAGCACCAGGCATAAAAGCAAACCCACAGAACAATGGGACAGAGAATATAGAACCCAGAATCAAATCCATACATCTACAGTGAATTCATTTTTGACAAAAATTTCAAGGACATTCAATGAGGAAAGGGCAGTCTCTTCAATAAATGGTGCTGGGAAAACTGTATATCCAGATGCAGAAGAATGAAACTAGATCCCTCTCTCACATCATGTACAAAAATCAAATCAAAATGGATTAAAGACTTAAAAAGACCTCAAACTATGAAACTACTTCAAGAAAACATTGGGGAAATTCTCCAGGACATTGGGCTGGACAAACATTTATTGATAATACCTCAAAAATACAGGCAACCCAAACAAAACTGGACAAGTAGGATCACAGCAAGTTAAAAAGCCTCTGCATAGCAAAGGAAACAATAAACAAAGTGCAGAGACAACCCACAGAATAGAAAATATTTGCAAACTACATATCTGACAAGAAATTAATAATCAGAATATATAAGTAGCTCAAACAACTCTACAGGAAAAAATCTAATAATCTGATTTTAAAATGGGCAAAAGATCTGAATACACATTTCTCAAAAGAAGACTTACAAATGGAAAATAGATGTATGAAAAGGTGCTCATCATAACTGACCATCAGAGAAATGCAAATCAAAACTACAATGAGGTATCATCTCATCCCCCATTAAAATGGCTTTTATCCAAAAGACAGGCAATAACACATGCTGGTGAAGATGTGGAGAAAAGGAAACCCTCATATACTGATAGTGGGAATATAAATTAGTATAACCAACAACCACTATGGAGAACAGTTTGGAGAACAGTTCCTCAAAAAACTACAAATAGAGCTATCGTGAGATCCAGCAATTCCAATGCTAGGTATACACCCAAGAGAAAGGAAGTCAGTATGTCAAAGAGAGATCTGCACACTTATGTTTATAGCAGCTCTATTCACAGTAGATAAGATTTGGAAACAATCTAAGTATCCATCGACAGACGAATAAAGAAAGAAAATGTGGCACATATACCTAATGAAGTACTATTCAGCCATTGAAAAGAAGTAGATCCTGTCATTTGCAAAAACATAGATGAAACTGGAGGTCATTACGTTAAGTGAAATAAGCCAAGCACAGAAAAACAGACTTTGCATGTTCTCACTTATTGTAGAATCTAAAAATTAAAACAATCGAACTCATGGAGATAGAGAATAAAATGATGGTTACTAGAGGCTGGAAAGCATATTAGAGGTATAGAGGGGGAGTGGAGATGGTTAACGGGTACAAAAAGTAGAATGAGTGAATAAGATCTAGTATTTAATACCCCAACAGGGTAACTATTGTCAAAAATAATTTAATTGTACTTTTAAAAATAACTAGAAGAGTATAATTGGGTTGTTTGTAATACAAAGAAAGGATAAGTGCTTGATGTTGTGGATATCCCATTTCTTCTCTTGTGACTATTACACACTGTATGCCTGTATCAAAATATCTTATGTACACTATAAATATATACAGCTACTATGTACCCACAAAAATTTAAAAAAGAAATTTACAAATCCACCATTAATATGAAAACATGTCAACCTACTTCTCTCAATAATTTATAAGGCAAGCCAATAGAAAGCTTGACAAATGATAGACAGATAGTAGATAGATGAGAGAATAATGTATTCAATCACAAAATGCACAATTTTACAAAGAACTTTTAAACATTTGTTTAGATTCCTATGTATTAGGCCATAAAGCAAGTCCAAACTATATTTTCTTAAGTCATTTTAACTAAACAAAAATTAAAGTCACAATAACTTCATAAAATTATCAAATAAAATTATAAAATATAAAACAACGCATTTTAGAAATAACTTACAGGTCAAAATTAAACATTAGGACATACTTAGAACTGAACGATAATAAAATACTTTGCATCAAACGTGAAGAATACCATTATAATAATATACAAAGAGAAATACTTTAAATTCTCAGGAAAAAAAGACTAAAAGTTAATTAGCTTAAGATGTTGGATAACAGAACAAGAACTTACACCAAAAAAATGAAGAAAGGAACTGATAAAATGAGCATAATCTAATTAAATAAAAAACAAAAGCAAAAGAAAAAAATCAAGATCAAGAAAAAAGTGAGTACAAGTGAGATAATAAAATAATAAAAATAGAAAGGTCTACAAGGGAGCCAAACAAAGCCAAACCCCATGCACTCAAGTCTTAGCAGGCATAACTATAGCCACCAACTACCTGGCGTGTTGGCAGCCTCAGGATTTTTGAAGCTGTCATCACCCCCTTATTTCATTTTGGTCTGTGTCTTCCAATCTAATAAGCCAGTTTTCCCCCTCTGGCCTTCAAGCTATCAAGCACCAGATGCTCCTCAGTGAGGATATCGTCCTCTCAATATTCAACAATCACCCTTTACAGGGGACCTCTAGACTGCCCATCAGTGGGACATAACAGAGACAAAATCCTGCCCCTGTCTCCCTTGAGGCTGGCTGAATACTGCTTTCACCAACTCATGGAAACAACTCAGCCCTGACAGCTAGCAAGTAGCCAAGACCCACACAGCCACCACCACCCCTCTGTCAGCAGGAAGCAGTTAGAGAAGACTGACCTTCATCCATTTTCTTCCAAAGATTTGGGGTCCTGGACTCTTGAGTGGAAAATGTTACAGTGGGTAGCTAGCCCGGCATGAGTAGGAGACGAGAGGGCCTCCCCCACACACACACCAGAGTGTTGGGCAAGCATCAGCTGATGGTCAGGCAGTTGTTAACTGTTTCGCTAAAGTAATAATTGGTTACAGCTGGCGCCAGGAAAGACAGTCTTCTAATAGATAGAAAACACCTGAGGCCGGGCGCGGTTGCTCACGCTTGTAATCCCAGCACTTTGGGAGGCCGAGGCGGGCGGATCACGAGGTCAGGAGATCGAGACCATGGTGAAACCCCGTCGCTACTAAAAAATACAAAAAAATTAGCCGGGCGTGATGGCGGGCGCCTGTAGTCCCAGCTACTCGGAGAGGCTGAGGCAGGAGAATGGCGGGAACCCGGGAGGCGGAGCTTGCAGGGAGCCGAGATTGCGCCACTGCACTCCAGCCTGGGCGACAGAGCAAGACTCCGTCTCAAAAAAAAAAAAAAAAAAAAAAAAAAAAAAAAAAAAAGAAAACACCTGAAACTGATCAGCAGCTTCCCAGTAAGATACCAGAAGTATGCCAAGATATAAAAACCCCAAGTCAAGAGGTCAAGCTGAGCACTTGGTTTCTCAAATCATCTGTGTGGCCCTCTTCCAAGTTGTACTTTCCTACTTTCCTTACTGTTCTGAAGATTTTTAATAAATTTTCACTACTGCTCTGAAAAAAAGAATAAAAAGGTCTAGTATTATAAACATGACATGCCTGAATTTTTTTAAAAAGAACTACTATAAAAAATATTATGCTAGCAAAATAAAAATTTTAGAGAAATGATCTGAAACTGACTCAAAGAGAAATTTTAAAGATGTACTACTTATTGCACTATAGTAATGAAATCAGAACCTACACAAACACACACTCAAATACCTGGCCTATGAGCATTTAGAGGTAAGCTCTATCGAAATATAACGAATAGATAATTTTGATCTATACAAACTTCTTCAGAGTAGGGTGGAAAGGGGAAACATTCCTGAATCCATTTTGTGAGCTTAGCATGTAAAATATTAATACCAAAACCTGATAAGGTAGTACAAGAAAAAGAAAAACATAGGAAATCTCACTTATGATATAATCCTAAGCACTATCAGCAAACCAAATGAGCAATGCATTTAAATTTATCATGTCCAATATGAATTTAACCCAGAAATGCAAAAATGCTAAGCAGTTGAAAATCTAACATAATTCACTGTACTACAAACATTAAAGATGAGAAGCCATATTATAGTCTTCATAGAAACAGCAAGGGTATTTGCCAAAAAACCAACACTCCCTCATGATTAAACAAGCAGACAAAACAACGAATAAACAAAAAGCTCCTCCCAAATTAGTAATAGAAGAGAATTTCCTGTATTTAGTAAAGGATGTCCTACAAAAATGCACAGCAAATATCATAATGGTAAAACTTTAGATTTCTTTTAAATATCAGGAAGCAATAAGCATGTCCACTAATACTGCTTCTGTTAATCATTGTACTTGATGTTCTGGCCAGTACAATATAAAAAGAAGTATATCTCACTTCAGGTACTGATCATTGTTTTGCTTGCTTTATAGCAAAATTCATAAACAGAACTGCACAAAGGGTCTTCAAAAATTTATGGAAATGCATACTATGAAAAAACTACACATGAAGTTCAAAGTTTTATGCACAAAAATAACTTGTACTAACTTGTTATAACATGAATGAACAAGATCTAGTTTGAGGCACTAAGAAAAATAAGATATTAGTTTGAAAAGAGCCCCAATGAGAGCAACGGGCACTCTGCTAAAATTGAAGCAAGAACATCAAATTTTAATGAAGCTTGAGTGGAAGAATGGTGAAATAATTAATGCTTTATGAAAAGTTTATGGGGAGCAATGCCCCAAAGAAATCAGCAGTGTACAAATGGATAACTCGTTTTAAGAAAGGATGAGATCATCTTTAAGATAAAACCCACAGTGTCAGACCATCCACATCAATTTGTGACAAAAAAACATTCCTCTTGTCTATGCCCCAATTGAAGAGGACTCGCAATTAATAGCACAAACAGTAGCCAGTACCATAGACATCTCAGCTAATTCAGCTTCCACAATTCTGACTGAGAAACTAAAGTTGAGCAAAATTTCTGCATCATCGGTGTCAAAACCATTGCACTACGATCAGTTGCAGACAAGAGCAGAGCTTTCAGTGGAAATTTTAAACGAATCAGATGAAGATCCTGAGACATTTTCTTAAAGAATTGTAACAGGGGATGAAATATGGCTTTACCAGTACAGTCCTAAAGACACACGACAATCAAAGCAATGGCTAACAAGAGATGGGAGTGCTCTAGTCAAAGCAAAAGTGGACTCATCAAAAGCAAAGGTTATAGCAAGAGTATTTTGGAATGTTCAAGGTATTTTACTTGTTGACTTTCTGGATGGCCAAAGAATTCTAACATCAGCTTATTATGAGAGTGCTTTGAGAACTCCAAAACTTTAGCAGAAAAACAGCTGGGAGAGCTTCACCAGAGAGCCCTTCTTTCCCAACAACAATGCTCCTACTCATTCCTCTCGTCAATCAAGAGCAATTTTGTGAGAGTTTCAGTGGCAAATGATTGAACATCCACCTTACAGTCCTGATTCAGCTCTTTCTAACTCCCTTTTGTTTCCTAATCTTAAAAAGTCTTTAAAGGGCACCCATTTTTTCTTCAGTTAATAATGTAAAAAAGACTGCATTGACATGGTTAAATTGCCAAGACCTCCCCAGCTCTTTAGGAATGGACTAAATGGCTTGTATCATCACTTACAAAAATGTCTTGAACTTGATGGGGTTTATGTTAAGAAATAAAGTTTATCTTTTTTATTTTCATCTTTTATTTATTTTTTTATTATTATTATTATTTGGTGCACCTCCACTGCCCTACAGGGTCCTGAGATACTGTGTGAGATGAGGGAGATATTGATTTTTAATTTTTTTTGTAGAGGTGGTCCCTGTCCTCCAAGAGTACTTTTATGTTCTGTTCTATATTTTCACAAACATTTTGACGTCCCCTTAATATATATTCCCTATTTCCAATTCCTCTTCTCACATTTTCTTTAAGTGATCTGTTAGTGGTACACATCTGATGGGGCTTTCTCTTGTTGGTCTTAAAATGGAGGCAGAGATAAAAAAGTTAGGGAGCTGTCAGTAATTAATCAAATCCTGACCATTCTGGGTTGATTGTCACCGAAGTTATTGTTGGACTTTGTTGCTGAAGATCGTGGTCCAACTTCTACAAATATGACTTGTAGAGAGTAGGATGGCTTCCTGGGCTTTCAATCAACAATGGGTTGGTTTCTCTAGACTGGTTGCTGTAGATTGTGAGTCCAAGTTCTATTTTTATATATGGTACAGCCACTGGCCATTTGCATCTTTAGTCTGTCACCTAGCACCTACTCTAATCACATCTTTATCCCCATCATTCCCCTGAAAACCATTCTTGTTGGGGTCACCAATGACTAATTTTGCTAAACCCATTTGTCGATTCTTATCCTCATTTTATCTGCTCCATCAACATTTGTCAATTGACTCCACCTTCTTCCGGGAAATATTTTCTTCACCTGACTTCCAGAATGCCATACTTACTTGAATTTCCTTTTCTCTTATGATCTATTTTGTTCACCTCTGTAGCTCAGGTTTTTTTTTTTAACAATGTTAGCTTAAATAAGAGCAGGTGCCCAATACATATTTGCATAATTTTTTTTAATTTCTTCAAAATCTTAGAGATCTCTCCAGCTACCCCCAACTCAGTGTTTAGAAATGATGAATATGAAGCCTAAAAAGGTATAATCTCTCATAATAATTTATATAATGGATTAGTAAACAATTACAATCCAGGTGTTCTGTCTCCCAATTCAATGCTCTTTCCAGCTGTAACAGGTTATCTCTGATGTTTCTGTTTCAATTTCTCCTCATCTTAGGGTCAGTTGAAATATATATTACTAAGGTGGGAACTTTTTAAAATTGTATAAATAGCAAAAAAAATCACCCTTCATTTTAAGGGAAAAAATGCACCACCAACAACAAAAACATAACATCTGTATTTCTAATTCTAAGCATTTTATTAATCAGTATTTCACAGTGGAAAATGCATATCTTATTTAATCACGTTCATTTGAACTCAACTTTTTAAATATATAAACTCTTTGATGGAATGGATCACGTCTTCCTCATCCTTGTGTTCTTAACACATAAGCCTGTACCCAGCACATAGTAGTTGCTCAATAAATGTCAGATGAATTAGTGAATAAATGAATTAGTAGGTGAGTGGTCTCTCTTAGATTAAAAGGCATGGCGAAGATTAAGTTTCTCTAATTAAAATTTAATTCCACTGTGGGAACCAGTTTCTGAATTTGCTATAACAGAAGCTGAGAATTTGGTCTGTTTCTCCTGTTCTGATCACTTAGACAACTTTTGACAAATCCATGTATTGCTCCTGGCCTTTGCTTTTGCATTTAAATAGTTGTCTGAATGTGCTCCTTAGGTATCATAATTTTATTCAAGCAGTATTTTTCAAGTCCTTGCAAAAATCCTTAAGTGAAAGAGGGCACATTCACCAAGAATTATTATTTTATAATAACTTAGAAGAAAAGGATTCTTCAAATTAGTTTGCAACAACACCCACTTCAGTGACTTCCTATCTTTGCCCCAGTTTTCTAAATCAGTTAATAATAATTATTCCCTATAAATCAGACCCCCTTGAAGTTGTTTTCTTCTTTACAGTTGCGGCAAGCTGGCTACTTTTCCCTCATTACATTTTATGTCTTTGTTTTGTCTGCACAGTCCCCTTTCTTCCTACCATTGTAATTCTCACTGTGTCATGAGATGCTAAATTTATGGATGGAAAAATGTGGTTTCTAGCAGCTCTTAATAAAAAATGTATTCTAATTACAAGAAAAAGGAATTAAAAATCAAAACACTCCACTCTTTGCAAGGACTGATCTACTTGCAAACTCTGACAAACGACCTGTGAAAATGGCAAATTGCCCTGAAGAGAGCTCTATTTCCCATTTCCTGGACATTCAGAGATCTATGTGCAACAACACTCAATAAAATAGAACTCTGTTCTCTATAAGAGAGAAAAGTTATTCTATACATATGGTTAGCATCTGGAGTAGGGGAAAAAAATAAGTAGCATGATAGCGAAGGCACAGCAAACTTCTCGGAGACTGAAGATATTTTCTAAATCTAAGCCCCAAGATATAGCCCTCAAGCCTCAGAGAAAAACATAAGGATGAAAAAAAGGAAACCAATCATTGATTTTCTTTTTATTTTCTTGTTTTTTTATTATACTTTAAGTTTTAGGGTACATGTGCACAATGTGCAGGTTTGTTACATATATATACATGTGCCATGTTGGTGTGCTGCACCCATTAACTCGTCATTTACATTAGGTATATCTCCTAATGCTATCCCTCCCCCTTCCGCCCACCCCACAACAGTCCCCGGAGTGTGATGTTCCCCTTCCTGTGTCCATGTGATCTCATTGTTCAATTCCCACCTATGAGTGAGAACACGCGGTGTTTGGTTTTTTGTCCTTGCAATAGTCTGCTGAGAATGATGGTTTCCAGATTCATCCATGTCCCTACAACGGACATGAACTCATCATTTTTTATGGCTGCATAGTGTTCCATGGTGTATATGTGCCACATTTTCTTAATCCAGTCAATCATTGTTGGACATTTAGGTTGGTTCCAAGTCTTTGCTATTGTGAATAGTGCCGCAATAAACATACATGTGCATGTGTCTTTATAGCAGCATGATTTTATAGTCCTTTGGGTATATACCCAGTAATGGGATGGCTGGGTCAAATGGTATTTCTAGTTCTAGATCCCTGAGGAATCGCCACACTAACTTCCACAATGGTTGAACTAGTTTACAGTCCCACCAACAGTGTAAAACTGTTCCTATTTCTCCACATCCTCTCCAGCACCTGTTGTTTCCTGACTTTTTAATGATGGCCATTCTAACTGGTGTGAGATGGTATCTCACTATGGTTTTGATTTGCATTTCTCTGATGGCCAGTGATGATGAGTATTTTTTCATGTGTTTTTTGGCTGCATAAATGTCTTCTTTTGAGAAGTGTCTGTTCATGTCCTTTGCCCAGTTGTTGATGGGGTTGTTTGTCTTTTTCTTGTAAATTTGTTTGAGTTCATTGTAGATTCTGGATATTAGCCCTTTGTCAGATGAGTAGATTGCAAAAATTTTCTCCCATTTTGTGGGTTGCCTATTCACTCTGACGGTAGTTTCTTTTGCTGTGCAGAAGCTCTTTAGTTTAATTAGATCCCATTTGTCAATTTTGGCTTTTGTTGCCATTCCTTTTGATGTTTTAGATATGAAGTCCTTGCCCATGCCTATGTCCTGAATGGTATTGCCTAGGTTTTCTTCTAGGATTTTTATGGTTTTACAGCTAACATTTAAATCTTTAATCCATCTTGAATTAATTTTTGTATAAGGTGTAAGGAAGGGATCCAGTTTCAGCTTTCTACATATGGCTAGCCAGTTTTCCCAGCACCATTTATTAAATAGGGAATCCTTACTCCATTTCTTGTTTTTGTCAGGTTTGTCAAAGATCAGATAGTTGTAGATATGTGGCATTATTTCTGAGGGCTCTGTTCTCTTCCATTGGTCTATATCTCTGTTTTGGTACCAGTACCATGCTGTTTTGGTTACTGTAGCCTTGTAGTATAGTTTAAAGTCAGGTAGTGTGATGCCTCCAGCTTTGTTCTTTCAGCTTAGGATTGACTTGGCAATGAGGGCACTTTTTTGGTTCCATATGAACTTTAAAGTAGCTTTTTCCAATTCTGGAAAGAAAGTCATTAGTAGCGTGATGGGGATGGTGTTGAATCTATAAATTACCTTGGGCAGTATGGCCATTTTCACGATATTGATTCTTCCTACCCATGAGCATGGAATGTTCTTCCATTTTTTTGTATCCTCTTTTATTTCATTGAGCAGTGGTTTGTAGTTCTCCTTGAAGAGGTCCTTCACATCCCTTGTAAGTTGGATTCCTAGGTATTTTATTCTCTTTGAAGCAATTGTGAATGGGAGTTCACTCATGATTTGGCTCTCTGTTTGTCTGTTATTGGTGTATAAGAATGCTTGTGATTTTTGTACATTGATTTTGTATCCTGAGACTTTGCTGAAGTTGCTTATCAGCTTAAGGAGATTTTGGGCTGATTATCTCAATAGATGCAGAAAAGGCCTTTGACAAAATTCAACAGCCCTTCGTGCTAAAAACTCTCAATAAATTAGGTATTGATGGGACGTATCTCAAGATAAGAGCTATTTATGACAAACCCACAGCCAATATCATACTGAATGGGCAAAAACTGGAAGCATTCTCTTTGAAACCTGGCACAAGACAGGGATGCCCTCTCTCACCACTCCTATTCAACATAGTGTTGGAAGTTCTGGCCAGGGCAATCAGGCAGGAGAAAGAAATAAAGGGTATTCAATTAGGAAAAGAGGAAGTCAAATTGTCCCTGTTTGCAGATGACATATTGATTTTCATGATGCAATATTTAAGCAAGCATTATCAAGAGAATCCACTGCCAGATACACAATAGGTATTAAATAAATGTTTGCTGAGTGAATTGCAGACCAGATCAGAGAGTGTCAAACTTTGAAGAAACTTGAGAAATAACCTACAGTTAATGAAGGTTCAGAATTATTAAATAGATTGCCTAAGATCATGAAGTGAACTAGTGGAGGAGGTAAGACTAGGATCCAAGTCTCTCATCTCCTAATTCAGTCTTCTTTTCCACAAGAGAGTCAATATAGGTATTTATTTCTGATAGTTTTGGCTGTGTCCCCTCCCAAATGTCATCTTGAATTGTAGTTCCCATAATCTCTACGTGTCATGGGAGGGATCTGGTGGGAGGCAATTGAGTCATGGGGGCAGTTACCCCATGCTGCTGTTCTCTTAATAGTGAGTGAGTTCGCACGAGATTTGATGGTTTTATAAGGGACTTTTCCTTCTTTGCTCAGCATTCACTTATCTTTCCTGCCTTCATGTGAAGGACATGTTTGCTTCCCCTTCTGCCATGACTGTAAGTTTCCTGAGGTCTCCCATGCATAACTGTGAGTCAATTAAACCTCTTTCCTTTATAAATTATCCAGTCTCAGGTATTTCTTCATAGCAGCATGAGAACAGACTAATATAATTTCCAACCACCTTCCCTTTCCATCTTCCAGTAAGGAAGAGCCACTGGCCAATATGCTTACCTGCTTCAGAATTTATTCTCCCTTTAGTTGGTTTTACCCATAAGCCTACCTAAAAACAATAAGGGGTTCACAAAAGTCATCTGAGCCAGGAATCCTCTCCATGTTCGTTTCCTATGGTGTTGTGGCAGTGAACAAATCACAACCTCTGTGTTTCTTTTAGCATTGTTTTTCAAATAAACTATCATATAAATACCACACATTAGATACATATTAGGAGGGTAACATGGAAATATACTCAGAAAAAGATTGTTTAAATAAACAGTTCTCTGAGAGATTAAATATCAATTAAACCTTTGTAAAAACTGATTTCTGGTCCAATTTATCCTCCTTTATTTGTGCTATAGCTGTATATTGTGCATATTAATTATTGCACTTATCACTTTGTGCTAAAATATATTTTTGTTTATATTTATATATGAAATATATATACATATTTCACATACATACACACACACACACACACACACACATCCTCTACTCCGCAAAGGCTGAGAGCACTTCAAAAGCAGCACATCAAAAGATTCAATAATAAATTATGTTTGATCACAGAGACAGGCATAAAGATAGGATATCATTGACACATATCTGTTGGGTGTACAACTTTCTAAGGGACTTTGCCAAAGGTCAGTCTTTAAAGACAACCAAGAGAAAGACCAAATCACTTGTGCTAATTTCTCAATTTCAATCCAGTAACTACAATCACACCCAAAGATTGCCTATGTGTCCTGCATTTAATCTATTTCTGGTGGCTGCACCCAAGTGGCAAATCAGAACATGCCATGCTGGCAACTTAATAAGTTTTTATTTTTTAACTTATTTTAAAAACATCATATTTTGGGTTCCAAAATCCCCAACATCTATTTATAATATTGTGATGCTTATTTAAAAAAACTAAATGGATTTTTTTAGAAAAGTGTTTTTACTAACCTACCATGAAACCTGAAAAGGATAACATGAGAATTAAATTGATAATATATTAATATCAGACAATTGTTTTAGGGGACTAGAAGAAAATTATAGAGAAAGACTCTCTAGCAGTGGTCCCATTAATAAATGAACAAAATTATGAAACTTATCAGCAGTCATTGAATTATTGAGCCCCAGGCCCATCTGCACCAGTTTTATGAGTCAAAAACCAAAACTGTGTGAACTGGTAAATACTTAATCTTCACAAACATCAGAGTCAAATTAAGGAAATCATCCAACACACCAAATGCAGCTCAGCACATCATAAAACCATTAAAACAGAAACCTTATACCAAGGAAGCACCAGACACACCAGGATCTTGTGCAAATGGAATAATAATAGCCAGATGGAACAATAAACTCTGATGCTAGGCAGCATGAACCTTGGCACAGTGAATATATGTCATGTGGAAAGTCAAGAGGGGGTCTTCATAGAATCGTCAAAATGAGCCACAGAAAATTCATCCTGAACCAAGAGAGGAAGAAAGGCCTTGGATTTTAAGAAGTCAAAATGACCAGATGACATGTGTATAATAGAAATACCAGGGATATTGAAGCGAGACAGAACCAGGTACTAAAAATAAATCTACCATCTATTAGTTGTGGCATTAAATTGTTAGCTCTTTTGTTTCCTCTAGAAACTCAGAGTCCTGGCACCCATGTCATAGGATTGGCAGGATTAAATATAGATTCTAATCCTAGACAAATCAGAGTACACTCTCTCAGTGACCCAACCTGTAAAACGTTGTTGGTTTGAGTAAACACTGTGATAACTCCTGAATAGTATAATTACATGACAAGTTTTCAACATTAAGGTGATAATTTCTACAAAACCACTAGATTTTCATCTTCTATCTAAGTTGTTCAGTGTGCTGGATTTCAAAGTAGTTACCAATGACATAGTCCCATGTATTAACATTATTCTTCCTAGACATACGGGCAGAAGTTCCCAAGCCTCCTGTACAATCAGGTTGAGATCAGGGGACTGGGTTCTGGCCAATTAGATGTAGGTAGAAAGGGCAAGCCACTTCTAGGACCTCCCTCAACGTCCCTTATGGAAATGGTTATATATTTTTTCAGTCATTGATTGTCCACTGTGCTATGTTACATTATTTTCTATATCCCTTAGTGATATTTTTTGCATATTCTATAACTTTCTGGTTATTTATTTATTTTTTTTTTTTTTTGAGACAAAGTCTCGCTCGGTCGCCCAGGCTGGAGTGCAGTGGCGTGATCTTGGCTCACTGCAAGCTCCATCTCCCGGGTTCACGCCATTCTCCTGCCTCAGCCTCCGGAGTAGCTGGGACTACAGGCGCCTGCCACCGCGCCCGGCTAATTTTTCGCGTTTTTAGTAGAGATGGGCTTTCACCGTGGTCTTGATCTCCTGATGGCTATTTTTAATTATTAAAACATAGGCCAATCTAGTTTAAAACTTCAGTATTCAAAGCTCTCCCCACCTCCTTTCCCAGCACACACTAGAAAGGTGTCCCTGACTTTCCAGAGCAGAGAAAGAGCATGAAAATAACTGAGCCTCTCCCTCCTCTAGGTCAGGGTTCTAATGTTGGAGTCAGTGAGGAAGCAGAGAAATGCAGTCTTCATCGTTGACTGTCCACATGTCATTGTGAGGATGAGTCTGGCCTCACTCTGGTTCATTCAGGTTCTATTTGTGTTTATAGCTTCCTTTTATTGTTGGTCTTCACATCAGCACATGATTGTCTTGGGGACAATGCTAATCTTCTCTCTGGCTCTCCCCAAGGACCTGATCAACAGAGCGCCTATTTCTCTCACAAACCTTGTCTGCTGTACAAGCTTCCTCTCCCTTCTATGGGTTGGGTGTCCCTTTGCTTTGCCTAGTGGCCATTTGGACAGCCCTCAGCTGCCACACTTTCTCTACCATCTGAGCCCCCTTCTGGGGTGCCCTAGGAACTATTAGGTCTGAACTCTCAGAGGAGCCGAATGAATAAAATGTTGTGGAATTTGCTTCATACTTCTCTCAGACGTGCCTCGCTATAGCCCCTTCAAGACTGTGTTACGCACAAAATGGGTGAGTCCAATCACTTGGTAGATGACAGCCCAATGACCAAAGCCAAGGAAGATTCAACAAAGGAATTGCATTCCTTGCAACAAGTAAGGAGGACTCCACAGTGGCGCTTCCCTGAACACAAGGTTTTCATTAGGCTGATTAACTGAGTCGTTATATGTAGAGGTGGAGTAAAGGCAGCACAGGCACTGTTGCCCATCATGCCGCTGTATATGTCGCATGTACAGAAAATTGTGAATAAGTTCCTCTCTGGGCAGGGTTTTTAGTATCGCAATGAGGAGAGCTTGCCAAGTTCATCTCCAACTCAGGTATCTCTGGATCCAACCAGTTTTGTTGTTTTTCTGGGGCTAAGCTTCTTCCTGGAGCCTTCTGAAACAAGAACTCAAGGTGCAACAGTTACAAGTGGGTACTCAAAAACCCAGGGTGATTCTCTGTGAGCTGTTTCACTTCTTTTTTCTGCACTCCAAGAAGAAAGGGGGAAAAGGCTTCCGTCTAAGAACACAATTCCCACCAGAAGGTCATCTACATGAGGATTAGGCCTCACTCCAGTCCCTTTCTCACTTAGACTTGAGTGTGGGTATGGGGATGCAGTCACTAGTGGAGAGGGGACCATTTCTTCCAAACTCTCATACCCCTTCAGGGAAGTATCTGGCCTGAAGACAGGCAGTTCCCCGTGACTCTTCTCCAAAGGTGGGGCACTTAAAGCCTTCTGTTTTGAGCTTTCACCTTAGCCCAGTTTTGATACAACAGCGAGAATCCGTTGGCTCAGGGCCTCAATACTAAGTCATACGCAGCACTCTTGAAATTCAGGAAAAAAGTGCATAAGGTTTTTATTTAATACGTTTCTTACCACCTTTGCTCTGTCAGTTCACTAAGAAGGAAACAGTACATTTTGTGACTTAGAGATCATCAGAGACCGTACTTCTCTGCAATTTGAAGATGGAGAACATTGAATTCAATTTAGTGCTACATAACTCTATACCATTTCATGTTACCTGTAACACCAGGATACATTTTACCTTCTTCTGGCAGGAAATTAAGCCTTGCTAGTAGCCCATTCTGATTCTTGGAGGAAGTTATATTCACTTCCTTCCTACTCAGAAATGAGAATGAAATTGCTTTTGATGATTAAAGCAGCAATGAACCTCCAGCCTGTTCCTGGACAACCCAGGGTACACTCCGTCATTCTTTGATTGCTGCAGAGATTCCCACTCTGCAGAGTCTATTGAGAAAATCAGATCCTCTTGTCCATGTTTCACATGTCATTAGAGGGGTGGGTGGTGCCAGAGGCCTTCTGCACCATAGTTCAGAAGGCAGGCAGCAGAATGCATAAACCAAACCTGGTCTGGACAGAAGAAAGACGGTAATATTGAAAACATGTAGAGCCTGTGAGATTTTCCCATTTATCTTTACGTGATGGAAGATGGTCTGCTGCTAAGTGAAGGATGGGCCCACAGTAATGAAGCTGTCTGCAGTATTGAGAGCTGTTTGGCCATGGCACATGGCTCAGAAATAGTGCCACTGCCAAGGTGTCAGAAGCCATCAATTGTCCCAGACTTACTTGCTGGGATTAGAGCCACAGAACATGGAGCTAAAACATCATTATTCTCTCAGATGAAACCACACTTACCTCTTTATCATCAGGATCCCCACACCAAACATTATCATTGATCAAGTCCCGTTATTTCTCCAGGTACAGAGTCATGGAACATAGAGTAGTGTCATCATTCTTCCTCATAGCTCACATCCACCAAGGAGTTATTTCCTTCTCTTCCACATGAATTACAGTCCAGCGGCCCAGATCATTTCCTTTTATGTGTCCTGAATACAGAGTAAGGGGCAAGGGAAGTCCAGGTAACCCTGTGTTGAGCTGAGCAGTTCTCTTCATAATTTCTGCCACTTGGTCAAAAGGTCCTCCATGTGCGTCCACATCTACAAAGTACTCTCCAGCTAAGCTATGCAAATCAGGAATCTTCTGTGATGATAGACCTTCTGTTCTCAGTTTAAACTCTTCCAGCGAAGTGAAGTGGTGACTACCTCAAAGTTGTCATTTCACTGATGGAAAGACCTAATTGCTACATATTTCTCATGAATAGTGACCCAGAATCTGCTTCCTTGTAACTTTCACTTATTGGGCTGCCAAACATAAGCTGAATTGTGCTTTACTATAACAGGCATTCAAGAATAAAAAAATGACTTGACTCCCACATGAGGATATTTCTCCTGTAGTCTACCCCAATCTCTTCTCAATTTTCATTAAAAGATGATTAATGAGTACAAATATATGGTTTGAAAGAAGAAAGAAAGCCTAGTGCTATGCTGGGCATGGTGGCTCACATCTGTAATAGCAGCACTTTGGGAGGCCGAGGAGGGTGGATCAGCTGAGGTCAGGACTTAGAGACCAGCCTGGCCAACATGGTGAAACCTGTCTCTAATAAAAATACAAAAATTAGCCAGGTATGGTTTTGTGCGCCTATAATCCCAGCTACTTGAGAGGCTGAGGCAGAATTGCTTGAACCTGAAAGGTGGAGGTTGCAGTAAGCCGAGATTGCCCCAGGGCACTCCAGGCTGGGCAACAAAGCAAGACTCCATCTCAAGAAAAAACAAACAAACACATAAATAAATAAACAAACAGTGCTGGATAGATCAGTAGGGTGATTAGAGTTTGCAATAATCTATTGTACATATCAAAATAGCAACAGAATAATAATTTGAATGTTTCTAACATAAAGAAAATAAAAATAGTAAAGATGATGATATCCCAAGTACACTGACTTGACCTTTACAAATTATATGAATTATTAAGTTATCACATGTACCCTGAAACTATGTATACCTATTATACATCAGTAAAAATAAAATGACTAAAAAATAGTTTTCAAAAACATTTTCTTCCAAATTCTCTAGCAATACTTTTTAAATATTATGTATGGAACTATACCCAGTATTTCAGCCATGATCTTATGAATGAGACAGACAGTAGGACCCTTTCCTTTGTGCACTTTTTTTATTTCTATAAATAATATGCAAAATTGCATTAAATAATATAGTAAAAGCTGCATTATATTTTGGCTCGTATTGAGCTTATCAACTAAAGCTACAGCAAAATATTTAACAAATATTGTATTTTAAATATATCTCCCCTAGTCTATAATGCAGTTGATTTTTTAAACCTAATGAAGCATTTCATATTTATTCCCAATTAAATTATATTTGGTTCATAGTTTCAACTCGTTCCTCTCTCTTTGCATTCTAACGCTTATCCAATATATTGACTTTACCTTCTGGCTTCCTGTCACTCTAAAATGTAAACAATGAGTTATATTCTCATTCAAGTTGTTATAGGACAGGGCCCAAGAGAGGGTTCTTGGATCTCGCGCAAGAAAGAATTCAGGGCGAGTCCGCAGTGCAAAGTGAAAGTCAGTTTATTAACAAAGTAAAGAAATAAAAGAACGGCTACTCCATAGATGGAGCAGCCCTGAGGGCAGCTGACTGCCCATTTTTATGGTTATTTCTTGATAATACACTAAACAAGGGGTGGATTATTTATGCCTTCCCTTTTTAGACCATATAGGGTAACTTCCTCACGTTGCCATGGCATTTGTAAACTGTCATGGCGCTGGCAGGAGTGTAGCAGTGCGGACGACCAGATGTCACTCTCGTGGCCATTTTGGTTTTGGTGGGTTTTGGCCATTTCCTTTACTGCAACCTGTTTTATCAGGAAGGTCTTTACGACCTGTATTTTCTGCTGACCTCCTATCTCATCCTGTGACTTAGAATGCCTTAACCATCTGGGAATGCGGCCCAGTAGCTTTCAGCCTCATTTTACCCAGCCCCTGTTTAAGATGGAGTTGCTCTAGTTCACACAACTCTGGCAAAGTCATTAATAAAAAATAGTAAAATGGAGGTCAGAGCCTAGAAATAGCTCTTAGAGAGACAGTTCAAAGCTGACACTGATACAGTAGCCAATATTCTTGAAGTATGTTTTACTATTTGTGAACTCCAGTATTTCCACACATTTCACCACCTTCAGTTAAACCCACTAAACACTTACTAGCCTCTACTGTGTGCCAGTAAATACAAACATACTAGAACTTGTTCTCTGTCCTCAAGAGGCTCACAGTCTAATGGAGAAATGATCATGCTGGAAATAAATAGCAGTTATGGGCCCTAAAATACAAATGGACTTGGAGTCCAAAACAAGCTCAAAAAGGAGCACCAGAAGCACCCAGAATTGTTGAAGAAATTTCAAAAAAAGAGTATGAGGTGTTTTTTTCCCTTATCCCTTCCCTTACCACTTTTTTGAGTTGTCTCAAGAATGTGCAAAAGTAGATGATGACTATAGTCTTGATAACAAGGGTGGTGTAGATGGAAAAGATTGATTCTGTGTAGGTTCACCCAAGTATAGGCCCATTTCACATGATTATCTTCCCTCTAGGTCCTAGGTGTCTTATCCTCTAGCTCTGAGGCTTATAAGAGTCATAGGCATTAAAGGGGAAGTTGTCTGGTTGGGTGAAGTATATATGTGTGAAAGGAAAATACACTGGACTCCCAGCATCACTAAGCTAAAAGGAAAATTCAAGCTGGAAACTGCTCAGGGCAAACCTGCCTCCCATTCTATTCAAAGTCATCCCTCTGCTCACTGAGATAGATGCATATTCTCATTGCCTCCTTTGCAAAGGCTTATCAGAAACTCAAAAGAATGCAATCATTTGTCTCTCACATACCTGTGACCTGGAAGAACTCTCCCTGCTTCGAGTTTTCTTGCCTTTCTGGACAGAACCAATGTACTTCTTACATATATTGATTGATGTTTCATGTCTCCCTAAAATGTATAAAATAAAGCTGTGCCCCAACCACCTTGAGCACAAGTCATTACGACTTCCTGAAACTGTGTCACGGGCGTGTGTCCTCAACCTTGGCAAAGTAAACCTTCTAAATTAACTAAGACCTATCTCAGATTTTCTGGGTCTACATATGGCACCAATAGGCATCAACCAGACATCACTGGTTGGGCTGGGCTATCAGAGGACCATATTGCTGTTAAAAGGAAGTCACGAAGGACAATGGACAGGTCATGTAGCAATTCCACACCACAGGTGTTGTATGGCGTTCTCTAGCTCTAACCCCCTCATCCTAGGCCTCTACAGTTAATAGGCTAGTCTCCAGGAAGGAAAGCTTTATGTTTCTACATCACAGTGTTTTTTTAAACCTTTTTTCTAGCCAAGAGTCCTTTTTGCTTCCCTGAAGACTTCAGACTTGAAATCCAAAGCCAACCACAAACTATTTTCTTCACTGTTTTTTGATGCGTCATCACTTACCTACAGCGATATTTGCACACAACCTAGCTGACTCAAGGAAGGCCAAGTTCGGAAAGGAAAAAAGAAAATGTTGGTTATTATTTCAAAAGTATTATTCTACCTCAGATGATAGGCAATCATCAGCAGACGAGGAGATAGAGAGAACATTCCAGAGAGAGTACAGCATTACAAAATGCATGAGAAAACATAGCTTATGAACACTTCGTCCAATATCTTACTAAAATTCCGATTTTTTCCTTTGTTTTCTCTAACCTGCTTCAGAGAAAGAAAAATCTTGATTTTTTTCTAATGAATTTCTCTAATCAAATCATTTAATGACAAAATCCAAGCAAAGGAAATTAGATAAGTCTAGCCAGACTGTGATTTGCAACTCATTGTTTTCAGTAATTTCATTTTCCTTCCAGAATGCTCACAATCCACCTCTAAATATTTTGTTTCTGAATTTGAGGAGGGATTGATGTCTTCTTCACTGATGTGTTCTTTTCAGAATTTATCTCATTCCCCTTTTTGGAAAGTAGAGATTTTCTCATTTTAAACTTCCAGCACCTTTTTCATTCCCAGCAACTCTTTAAAAAAGTAAAAATTTAACATACTTATTGAGCACTTACTATGTTGCAGGCACTGTCCTAAGTGTTTACATCTACTAAAATTCAGGTTGGTGACCATGCCTTTTTGCCTTTTCCAATCCAAAGGCCATTTCCTTAATGTAGGAGATGGAAGAAGAACAGATATTGAATCATTCTCTTTCCTTTAACCAGCCAACTGCACACTGTCTACCCAAGCATTGAATCCATCCTTTTCTTGTTCTTCTTTCTTTAAATATGACATAAGTAAAACTGCAATTTGTGTGGCACAGTTCACGAGCTGCACTGGACTCTTCATAGTTTTGCAAGTTTGTTTCTCTCTTTGGTATCTACCCTTAATTTACATCACTACCTGTGTGTTCCACATGTGTGCTCTTTAAAATCCAAGCTATAAACTAAATGTCCATTACTAGAGGGAAATGTAAAATTAATTAAAGTTTAAATTAATTATGGTGTTTTCATTACATAAAATAGTTCACAATCATAACAAAGAATGAAGTTCATCTATATGCTCTGACATAGGAAAATTTCCATGATATATTGTCAGATGAGGAAAAGTCAGAAAACAATACATAGCTAAATCCTGGTTGAGATTTTTAAATCATATATTTAATAGAAGTAGTATCTTACAAACATTATATCACGAAATTTCAAGATTCCTCCTTAAAACATTGATCCCATGCAAGACTTGGGGGACTAGTCACTGAACAATGTTTCATGAAAGGAAAGATCAAACAAGGTGAGAGAAGAAATAATTCAAACTTTCCTGGACTAAGAAATTGTGGAAAGAACAGAGCCAGAGGCCAGCTGAACCGATGGCAGAAAGTGCTCAGGAAATTGGCCTGTAGTTTTTTCCAAGATTGAGCCTGGGAGGAAAAAAAAATGTCTTCTAATAGTTGAAGGGAACACCAAGTTTAGAGGATTCTTATCATTCTCCTCATTTTGGATTCTGTGAGGAGACCGCCAGTTAAGCAGAGTCAGCATGGTTAAGACGGTGGAGTAGCATCAGGGAGAGAGGAGGAGGGATAAAACTCCTGAATCTCCCTTAGTTCTTGTGAAGCAAGAGCACCTTCAGTGGACGTCAATCCCACGAGCCTGAGATGGGGTCCACTGTGATGGTGAGTGAGGTAACTCCTCAACAAAGGCTTGGCCCACAGTCGGGACGGAGGATGTGGTAGAGATGGAGTGGAGAAGTATCAATTACATGCTTCAGAGCCAAGGAGAGGCCTCGCTGAGCAAGGAAACTGTTGGGCCTGAACAGAACAAGAGAGACCAGATCTCAAGTTACGTGGGACACCAACTTTAGGAATCAGGTGGACAGCAACATTCAGTCAGGGAGAGGAGCTACTCCAGTGAACACGTGAATTATGAGAGTGTGAAGCAGCCTTATTACTGACATAGAGAAAGTTTTAGTGGTCTGAATAGATCAAACCAGCCACATTTTCTTAAGCCAACGCCTAATCCAGGGTGATGCCCTAACTCTTCAATTCTGTGATGGATGAGAGAAGTGAGAAAGCTGCAGATAAAAGTTAGGAAGTTACAGAGGTTTGTTCGTGAGGTTTAATGAAAGAAGCCATCTTCATAACATACGTGCAAGGTGAAGCAGCAAATGCTGACGTGGAAGCTACAGCAAGCTATGCAGAAGATCTAGCTCAGATCATTAATGAAGGTGGCTCCACTAAACAACATATTTTCTGTTTTTGTTTTTTGGTTTGTTTGTTTTTGAGATGGAGTCTTGCTCTGTCGCCCAGGCTGGGGTGCAGTGGAGCGATCTTGGCTCACCACCACCTCCGCCTCCCGGGTTCAAGTGATTCTCCTGCCTCAGCCTCCCAAGTAGCTGGGACTAAAGGTGCACACCACCATGCTCGTCTAATTTTTTGTATTTTAGTAGAGATGGGGTTTCACCATGTTGCCGAGGCTGGTCTTAAACTCCTGATCTCAAGTGATCCACCCACCTTGGCCTCCGAAAGTGCTGGGATTACAGGCGTGAGCCACTGCACCTGGCCACAACATATTTTCAGTGTAAACAAAGCAGCCCTATATTGAAAGAAGATATCATCTAGGCTGGCTTCAAAGCTTCAAAGGGCAGGCTGACTCTTGTTAGGGGCTAATGCAGCTGGTTACTTTAAGTTGAAACTAATGCTTGTCATTCTGAAGTCTTAGATCCCTTAAGAATTATGCTAAATCTATGTGCCTGTCTTCTATAAATGAATCAACAAAGGCTTGTTGACAGCACATCTGTTTACAGTATGGCTTACTGAACGTTTTAAGCCTGCTGTCGAGATCTACTGCTTGGAGAAAAAGATTCCTTTCAAAATATTGCTGCTTATTTACAAGGTACCTAGTCAGTCCAGAACTCTGAGATATAAAAAGAAATTAATTTATTTTCCTGCCTGCTAACACGCATCCATTCTGCAGTCCATGGATCAGGGAATAATTTCTACCTCAAGTATTATTATTTAAGAAATATATTTCACAGTCTGTGTACACCAAACCCCCATGCCATGCAAGAACATTCATGATTTGTGTGAGGAGCTCAAAATATCAACATTAACAGGCGTTTGGAAGAAGTTGGCTCCAAACCTTCATGAATAACTTTGAGATCAAGACTTCTATGGAAAAAGAAACTGAAGAAGTGGTGGAAAAACCAAGAGAACTAGAAGTGAAGCCTGAAGATGTGATTGAATTGCTGTAATCTTGTGATGAAACATGGATGGATGAGGAGCTGCTTCTTATGGATGGGCAATGAAAGTAGTTTCTTGAGATGGAAACTATTCCTGGTGAAGATGCTGTAAACATTGTTGAAATGACAACAAGGGACTTGGAATATTATATAAACTTAGTTGATAAAGCATTGGCAGGGTTTGGGAGGATTGACTTCAATTTTTTTAAAAAAAGTTCTATCAAACAGCATCACATGCTACAGAGAAAGCTTTCATGAAAGGTAGAATCAATTGTTGCAGCAAACTTCATTATTATCTTATTTTTAAAAATTGCCACAGCTACTCCAACCTGTTGCAACCACCACCTGGTCAGTCGGCAGCCACTCACATCGAGGCAAGACCCTATGGCTGCAAAAATATTATGACTTGCTGAAAACGCAGATGATGGTCAGCATCTTTTAGCAATAAAATGTTTTTAATTAAGGTATGTACATTTTTAGACATAATGCTATTGCACACTTAATAGATTAAACTATTGTGTAAACATAAGTTTTATATGCACTGGAAAAATCAAAACATTTATGGGACTCACTTTATTGTGACATTCGCTTTACTGCTGTGGTCTGCAATCAAACCCACAATATCTCTGAGGTATTCGCTACATGCTGCAAGGTAATATATTGTTGTTTTTGTGTGTCATGTATTATCCTTATTGGTATCAAGTTTCTGAGTATTTGTCACCTTCCTTTGCTTAAGCTACTAAACATTCAAATTAAATACGTTCTTCTTTGTCTTTATAATGTGACTGTTTCCCACCCCTGGAGATCACTATTATGCTATTATGAAATCACAAATCAGAAAAAATGCACCTTATTCTTCAATAGAATCTATGCCAACAGGTGTCAACAGGTATTCAGGGTCTACCTTCCTTTTCTTCCTTTTCTTCCTTCTCTATTGTCCATTTTTGTCCCCCAAAGTTGTCACCTTCTACTAGAAGAAGAGTTGAATCCCTCCAAAGTCTTTGGTCTTCTCTCCAAAACTTTGCAGCCCCTAGAGATATATACATTCCAACTCCTTCTGGTGACAGCAGACTGCCCCACGTGGGTCAGCAGCAAAAGGCCATAAGTTTGATGAGCTTGATTACTCTTTGAAAGGTCTTCTTCTCTGGCTTCAAAAACTGTATCCTCTCTCTTTCTCTCTCATTCATGCAAACAAACCTCTTCAAGGATAACTCTGTCTCAGTGCTGTGTTAGGCGGCATATGGAGAAAAATATTGAGAAAGCAGGCAGATCCCAACATGGGACTTCAGGAGATTTAGCATCATTCATAGAAAGTCTGAGTGTTCTCTGAAAAAGAAACTCACCTTGTAAAGACAAAGCAGAATGAATTTATTGAAATATTTAGTTGCTTAAGCAAAAGAAGGTGACAAATACTCTGAAACTTGATACCAAAAAGGATAATGCATGACATACAAAAACAAGTGGCATATGGATCTGTGATGTCTGTTAATGTGTGTTCTTTTTTAACTTTATCCATGAACATCCAGCTTTCCTTTACGTTCAGGGCTTAGTTAATAACCAAGCTGCTCCACCAATCTGTTAGCAGCCACCTGAACCACAGGCTAACTTTTTAGGAGGAATTTAGGAGGCATACGAGAGTTAGCATTACAAACCCACACAAACAATAAGGTAATATTGCTACTGTGTGAATTCCTTCCAAAGGATTTAGAAACAATATGTTCATCAACTTACAGACGGTCAAATAGGAGCAGTAGATAAAGCAATACAGCACCCAGGTGATTGACCATATCCAGTGATCACCAGCACTCAGTGATCACTACCCATTTGTTTTGTAATGTTTTATAATGTATGATCTAACCCTGATGCCAGAAAATAAAACAATAGCAACACACTAAATACCATAATATATGGTAATAATAACAGCTACTATTTGTTGATCAGTTACTGCATGCTAAGCACTGGGTTAGTATGTTATAAAAATTGTCTCAATTATTCTTTGCAGCACTCCTATAAGATAGGTATTATGATTATCTTCATTTAATAGAGGTTGAGTAATCCACCCTAAAACAGTTATTATTCTTCATTTTCCAGATAAGCTAAATGACATTTACTTAAGTAATTTACTCAATATAAGTGAATAAGTGAGTGGCACAACAGGAAATTCACGTCTAGGTGTATGTGGGCTCAGAAACAGAACACCTAACCACTCTCAGATTGTTGTCAAATGAATAGGGCATAAGAAGGGGAAGCGAGCCTTTCATTTTTATGCAGCAATGAAATTGAAACCAAAAATAGACATGGCCAAGGATGTCCACAACCCCATACTCTGTCAACTCTAGGATCAGCAATCGCACTGATGAGCTGTGAAAAGAGAAAGATGATTATATAGAATATATTACATAATAGCATTATACAATTCAATACATCATTTGATTAAATGACATATAAAATACCATTATACATCATATTCATATATTATATCATATATGTATTATACATTATGTATTATATTAATAGTGTATTATATATTATTCATAATACGTTATTGTATTAGTCCATTCTTGCATTGCCATTAAGAAAACCTGAGAATGGATGATTTATAAAGAAGAGGTTTAATTGGCTCACAGTTTTGCAGGCTATACAGGAAGCATGGTGCTGACATCTGCTCAGCTTCTGGGGAGGCCTCAGGAAGCTTACAATTATGACAGAAAGTTAAGGACTAACAGGCACGTCCCATGGCGAAAGCAGGAGCAAGAGAACGAGAGGGGTGCTACACACTTCTAAATGACTAGACCTCGTGAGAACTCACTCACCATCATGAGGACAGTACCAAGAGGGATGGTACTAAACCATTTGTGAAGAATCTATCTCCATGATCCAATCACCCCCCACCAGGCCCCACCTCTAACATTGGGGATTACATTTCAATATGAGATTTGGGCAGGAACAAATATCCAAACTATATCAATTATGTGCTATAGTATATTATATATTACATATTTTAGCATATTATGTAAGTCCAACTGAGGGCTGTGATATTCAACTCTCACAGATGGCAGTCTCAGGCCCTCAACACAAGATAAACAACACAGAGGTAGAAGTTAAGCTTTCATCTTCTCCACTATTATTCTACAACAAAAGCATCACATAAATGCAATAAACCCGTGTGAATAAACTTGTTATATATAACTTGAATGTGCTTCATTTACACAATGTGAAGAGAAATAAACAAGCAAATTTGCTTATTAACCCTGCAAATGGCTGACATGTTTAGAAAAGACTAAACAGACATGCGTTAAAAAGCTAAACATGCATTTCACTGAAAATACTGTACCCATGTCAGAGGCACACACCTTTTTTTTAATATACTTTAAGTTCTGGGAAACATGTGTAGAATGTGCAGGTTTGTTACATAGGTATACACATGCCATGGTGGCTTGTTGCACCCATCAACACGTCATCTACATTAGGTATTTCTCCTTATGCTTTCCCTCCTCTAGCCCCCGACCCCTCGACAGGCCCTGGTGTGTGATGTTACACTCCCTGTGTCCATATGTTCTCATGGTTCAACTTGCACTTAAGAGTGAGAACACGTGGTGTTTGGTTTTCTATTCCTGTCTTAGTTTGCTGAGAATGATGGTTTCCAGCTTCAACCATGTCCCTACAAAGAACATGAACTCATCCTTTTTTATGACTGCATAGTATTTCATGGTGTACATGTGCCACATTTTCTTTATCCAGTCTATCCATTGATGGGCATTTGGGTTGGTTCTGAGTCTTTGCTATTCTGAATAGTGCTGCAATAAACATACATGTGCATGTGTCTTTATAGTAGAATGATTTATAATCCTTTGGGTATATACCCAGTAATGGGATTGCTGGGTCAAATGGTATTTCTGGTTCTAGATCCTTGAGGAATTCCCACACTGTCTTCCACAATGGTTGAACTAATTTACACTCCCAGCAACAGTGTAAAAGTGTTCCTATTTCTCCACATCCTCTCCAGCATTTGTTGTTGCTTGACTTTTTAATGATCATCATTCTAACTGGCATGAGATGGTATCTCATTGTGGTTTTGATTTGCATTTCTCTAAGGACTAGTGATGATGAGCCTTTTTTCATATGTTTGTTAGCCACATAAATGTCTCCTTTTGAGAAGTATCTGTTCACATAGCTTGATGGGGATAGCATTGAATCTATAAATTACTTTAGGCAGTACGGCCATTTTCACAATATTGGTTCTTCCTATTCATGAGCATGGAATGTTTTTCCACTTGTTTGTGTCCTCTCTTATTTCCTTGAGCAGTGGTTTGTAGTTCTCCTTGAAGAGGTCCTTCACATCCCTTGTTAGTTGTATTCCTAGATATTTTATTCTCTTTGTAGCCATTGTGAATGGGAGTTCACTCATGATTTGGCTCTCTGTTTGCCTAATATTGGTGGATAGGAATGCTTGTGATTTTTGCACAGTGATTTTTTATCCTGAGACTTTGCTGAAGTTGCTTATCAACTTAAGGAGATTTTGGGATGAGACGACGGGGTTCTCTAAATATACAATCATGTCATCTGCAAACAGAGACAATTTGACTTCCTCTCTTCCTATTGGAATACCCTTTATTTCTTTCTCTTTCCTGATTGCCCTGGCCAGAACTTCCAATACTATGTTGAATAGGAGTGATGAGAGAGGGCATCCTTATCTTGTACCAGTTTTCAAAGGGAATTATTCCAGCTTTTGCCCATTCAGTATGATATTGGCTGTGGGTTTGACATAAATAGCTCTTATTATTTTGAGATAAGTTCCATCAGTACCTAGTTTATTGAGAGTTTCAAGCATGAAAGGGTGTTGAATTTTATCAAAGGCCTTTTCTACATCTATTGAGATAATCAGGTGGCTTTTGTCATTGGTTCTGTTTATGTAATGGATTACATTTATTGATTTGCGTATGTTGAACCAGCCTTGCATCCCAGGGATGAAGCCCACTTGATCGTGGTGGATAACTTCTTCAGTGTGCTGCTGGATTCAGTTTGCCAGTATTTTATTGAGGATTTTCACATCAATGTTCATCAGAGATATTGTCCTGAAATTTTCTTTTTTTTTTGTTCTGTCTTTGCCATGTTTTAGTATCAGGATGATGCTGGCCTCATAAAATGAGTTAGGGAGGATTCCCTATTTTTCTATTGTTTGGAATAGTTTCAGAAGCAATGGTACCAGCTCCTCTTTGTACCTCTGGTAGAATTCAGCTGTGAATCCATCTGGTCCTGGACTCTTTTTGGTTGGTAGGCTATTAATTGCTGCCTCAATTTCAGAACTTGTTATTGGTCTATTCAGGGATTCAGCTTCTTCCTGGTTTAGTCTTGGGAGGGTGTATGTGTTCAGGAATTTATCCATTTCTTCTAGATTTTCCAGTTTATTTGCATAGAGGTGTTTATAGCATTCTCTGATAGTAGTTTGTATTTCTGTGGGATCAGTGGTGATACCCCCTTTATCATTTTTTATTGTGTCTATTTGATTCTTCTCTCTTTTCTTCTTTATTAGTCCAGCAAGCAGTCTATTTTGTTGATCTTTTCAAAAAACCAGGTCCTGGATTCATTGACTTTTTGAAGGGTTTTTCCTATCTCTATCTCCTTCACTTCTGCTCTGATCTTAGTTATTTCTTGCCTTCTGCTAGCTTTTGAATTTGTTTGCTCTTGCTTCTCTAGTTCCTTTAATTGTGATGTTAGGGTGTCCATTTTAGATCTTTCCCACTTTCTCCTGTGGGCATTTAGTCCTATAAATTTTCCTCAAGCCAAACTAAGCTTCATAAGCAAACAAGAAATAAAATCCTTTACAGACAAGCAAATGCTGAGAGATTTTTTCATCCCCAGGCCTGCCTTACAAGAGCTCCTGAAGGAATCACTAAGTGTGGAAAGTAAAAACCGGTACCAGCCACTGCAAAAACATACCAAATTGTAAAGACTATTGACACTATGAAGAAACCGCATCAACTAACAGGCAAAATAATCAGCTAGCATATTAATGACAGGATCAAATTCACACATAACAATATTAACCTTAACTGCAAATGGGCTAAATGCCCCTATTGAAAAACACAGACTGGCAAATTGGATAAAGAGCCAAGACCCATCAGTGTGCTGTATTCAAGAGACCCATCTCATGTGCAAAGACACAAATAGGCTCAAAATAAAGGGATGGAGGAATATTTACCAAGCAAATGGAAAGCTAAAAAAAAAAAAGCAGTTGTTGCAATCCTAGTCTCTGATAAAACAGACTTTAAACCAACAAAGATCAAAAAAAGACAAAGAAGGGCATTACATAATGGTAAAGGGATCAATGAAACAAGAAGAGCTAACTATGCTAAATATATATGCACCCAATACAGGAGCGCCCAGATGCATAAAACAGGTTCTTAGAGACCTACAATGAGACTTATACTCCCACACAATAATAGTGAGAGACTTTAATACCCTACTGTCACTATAAGATCAACAAGACAGAAAATTAACAAGGATAGCCAGGACTTGAACTCAGCTCTGGATGAAGTGGACCTAATAGACATCTACAGAACTCTCCACCTCAAATCAATAGAATATACATTCTTCTCAGCACCACATTGCACTTATTCTAAAATTGACCACATAATTGGAAGTAAAACACTCCTCAGCAAATGCAAAAGAACAGAAATCACAACAGTCTCTCAGACCAGAGTGCAATCAAATTAGAATTAAGCTGTCAGGATTAAGAAACTCACTCAAAACTGCACAACTACATGGAAACTGAACAACCTGTTCCTGAATAACTACTGGGTAAATAACGAAATTCAGGCAGATAAAAAGATGTTCTTTGAAACCAGTGAGAACAAAGGCACAACACCTTTTTAGCATTGTGGCAAACAAGAATTGGGGTAGGGCTTTACCAAGTTCGGTTAGGAAATAGTACTTCCCTTTGAAGAATTTCTCTACATGTGTCGTCAGTCTTACTTTTAACCTGATTCCTCAAACCCTCTTTATCAATATTTTGACAACTTTTATTTCAACTTATGGTCATTAAGTAGAAAAGGCTGTAAGTAAAGAATTTGGTAAGTTTATTAATTTTTCCTGCTTTGGTACTTTAATCTATAGGATAAAATTTTAACTTGAACTGTGATTCCTGACAAAAGCAGTGCCCATGAGCAAATGAAAACAATTTTGAATAGCATGTGACAGGCATGGTAAAAAGAGTTTCTATGGTATTGAGGTGGAGGATGGAAAACAGAGTGAGGAAGTCAGGTTCTATCTGAAATTTCAAACACACTGAAACTTAGAACCATGTTTGTTTTAAGTTACAATACCAGCAGGGGAATTTGAACAAGATAATAAAAATTCCTTAATTTGCCCATCAACCAAAAAGGTATGAATAGATTAAATAAGACAGTCATAGATGAATATAGAAATAGCATCCTCTCCACAAACTGGCCCAGCCTACTCAGCCAGTGCCAGCTCCTCCCACTATCCTATGTTACAGCTACATCAACTATGGAAATGCACAAATGTGCCATACTCTCACCCTTCTGTACTTTCACACAGGCTGTTTGTCCCTGGATACCTTTATCCACATTTTTACTTGGAAAAATATAACTCACGTTTTAAGGCCAGGATCAACTATTACTTCATCTATCACCAAACTGTCTTCTGTGCTTCCATAGGTCTTTGTAGAGATATCTCTGTATTAGTCTGTTTTCACACTGCTGATAAAGACATACCTGAGATTGGGAAGAAAAAGAGGTTTCTTCCCACATGGCTGCGGAAGCCTCAGAATCATGGTGGGAGGTGAAAGACACTTCTTACATGGTGGTGGCAAGAGAAAATGAGGAAGAAGCAAAAGCAGAAACCCCTAATAAAACCATCAGATCTCGTGAGACTTATTCACTATCATGAGAATAGCATGGGAAAGACTGGCCCCCATGATTCAATTACCTCCCCCTGGGTCCCTCCCCCAATACATGGGAATTCTGGGAGATACAATTCAAGCTGAGATTTGAGTGGGGACACAGCCAAACCATATCAGTCTCTGATAGTATTCACCACATAATGTTACATGCACTCAACTACTCATTGCAGGCCTCTAGATTCAATAGCTATACCCAGATGGCACACAAACAGACACAATCTAGCATCATACTGTCTGGATACTTAAAAACCACTTGATAAGCAGCCAAATCTTAACACAAGATTTCTGGGAGTATAGCATCAGACATAAAAACCCTGGTTATTTCCTGAAGAAAAGAATTGACTCTTGGTTACCTGTTAGACATGCTCAGATATAAAAACAACGTCTTATTTATTTTGTACACTCATCACTGGACCTGGTGTCTTGCATACAGAAGGTAGTCAGTGAGTGTGGGGTGAATGAACTTCGGGAGATGAAATCATGATGTGAGAACTGTGCTCTCATAGTTCCAAATAAGCAAACATGGGGCAGATTGATTCTTGGCATGCCTTTGGGTCATTACATAATGACTAAAAATACTTTGCTAAAGTTTTATAAGATAGAGTACCATTCAAAACTCACATGACATTCCCCAGAAGAAAACTGGTACTCACAGAGCAATGAACTTTTTAGACCCACTTGTGTAGAGATAAAGACTGCCAAGCTCCCAAAAGAAATAATCATTGCTCTCATAGCTTTCTGGAATAGAATTTGATCTATTGAAACTGAATCAAGAGCTGCTAGCTTCCGAGTGAGTGGATATAAGTAATTCCCAGTAATGCCATTATATTGTCCCTTAAGGTAGATGACCAAGAAAGAGCTTGAGTTACTATATAAGCAGCAGGAAATAGTGAAATTGATAGATTTTTTTATCTTCAGTGATGATGATGATGATAATAATAATAATGAGCATGTCCTGGGTTCCATCTCAGAGAAAGGCAAATGGATTTCCAGGGTCCTCTCTAAAGAATTAGGAGGTTGAAGCAGAAAACTGAAATATGATACTATCTGAATGATAGTTGAGGAAATATTACTTAGCACAAAGGCATTAGGAATGAAACCAATTTCCTAGGCTGTTGTTTTTCTTCTGCATGTTATTCTTGCTCCCTGTTCTCAGAAAATCTTTAAGCTCCATCTAAGAGTATCCATGCTTTAAAATCCCCAGCCTTTAAGTTACTCCCTGGTCTCCCCCATCTCGCCTTCACTTGGGAGAAAGAGGAGAAATAAATCAGCTCTGCACTTAGACTTGGTGAACATCTCCACTCAAAAGAAACAGGCAGGTGGATCACGAGGTCAGGAGTTCACCAACCTGCCTGACCAACCTGGTGAAACCCCGTCTCTACTACAAATACAAAAATTAGCCATGCATGGTGGTGTGTGCCTGTAATCCCAGCTACTTTAGAGGCTGAGGCAGGAGAATTGCTTAAACCGGGGGGGCAGAGTTTGCAGTGAGCCAAGATCATGCCACTGCACTCCAGCCTGGGCAAGACAGCAAGACTCTGTCTCGGAAAATAAAAAAAGAAAAAGAAAGAAAAGAAAAAAGAAACAGCTCCGCTTGACTACTGTCCTTCCCCTTCAGACCACAGAATAATTTGCTTTCTAAGCCCTGAACTATGACTTGAATAACACTCCATGAGTATATGGTAAAATTTTTAATTGTCTTTCCAAGAAGGATGTGATGGTGCTTGTGCTGGCTTCCTTTTGTCTCCAAACATTAGTTATCTTCTCTACTTCTTGCTGTTAGTCACAACTTTCTCTCCAGAACTATGAAAAGAAGCTAAATTGGCTGTCAGGAATCCCCAGTTCCAGTCTAAACAATGCCACAAACTATTATAGCTAGTAAACCATTTAATATTTTAATAGCACTTTCAAACTTTATAAAGCCACCACTTAATTTTTTTAACCTGTATTTTAGGTTTTGGGGTATATGTGAAGGTTTGTTACATAAGTAAACCCATGTTATGGGGTGTATTAGTCCGTTTTCACACAGCTATAAAGAATAACTGAGACTGGGTAATTTATAAACAAAAGAAGTTTAATTGACTCACAGTTCCACATGTCTGGGGAGGCCTCAGGAAACTTACAATCATGGTGGAAGGTAAAGGGAAAGCAGGCAACTTCTTCACAAGGTGACAGGAGAGAGGAGAGAGCAGGGGAAACCACCACTTATAAAACCATCAGATCTCATGAGAACTCACTCACTATCACGAGAATACCATGGGGGAGACCATCCCCATGATCTAGTCATCTCCCACCAAGTCCCTCCCTCGACACACGGGGGATTACAATTTGAATTACAATTAGAGATGAGATTTGAGTGGGGACACAGAGTCAAACCATATCATAGGGGTTCCTTATACAGATTATTTCATCACCCAGGAATTAAACCCAGTACCTGATATTTATCCCTTCTGCTCGTCTCCCTCCTGCAACCCTCCACTCTCAAGTAGACCCCAGTTTCTGTTGTTTCCTTCTTTGTGTTCATAAGTTCTCATTATTTAGCTCCCATTTACAAGTGAGAACACGCAGTATTTGGTTTTCTGTTTCTGTGTTAGTTTGCTGAGGATAATAGCCTCCAGCTCGATCCATGTTCCCACAAAAGACATGGGTCATTCTTTTTTATGGCTGTGTGGTATTCCATGGTGTATATGTACCACATTTTCTTTATCCATTCTGTCATTGATAGGCATTTACCTTGATTCCATGGCTTTGCTATTGTGAACAGTGCTGCATGAGCATTTGCATGAATGTGTCTTTGTGGTAGAATGATGTATATTCCTCTGGGTATGCACCCATTAACAGGATTACTGGGGCGAATGGTAGTTCTGCTTTTAGCTCTTTGAAGAAATGCCATACTGCTACCCACAATGGTTGAACTAATTTACATTCCCAACCAACAGTGTATAAGTGTTTCCTTTTCTCTGCAACCTCGCCAGCAACTGTTATTTTTTGACTTTTTAATAGTGGCCTTTCTGACTGGTGTGAGATGGTATCTCATTGTGGTTCTGATTTGCATTTTATCTAATGATCAGTAATATTGAGTTTTTTCATATGTTTATTGGTCACATATGTATCTTCTGAAAAGTGTTCATATCCTTTGCCTACTTTTTAATGGGGTTGTTTTTCTCTTATAAAGTTGCTTAAGTTCCTTATATTAATAGATGCTGGATATTAGACCTTTGTCCAATGCATAATTTGCAAATATTTTCTCCCATTCTGTAGGTTGTCTGCTTACTCTGTTGATAGTTTCTTTTGTGGTGCAGAAGCTCTTAAGTTTAATTCAATTCCACTTGTCAATTTTTGCTCTTCTTGTGATTGCTTTCGGTGTCTTTGTCAAAATTTTTACCAGTTTCTGTGTCCAGGATGGTATTGCCTAGGTTGTCTTCCAGGGTTTTTATAGTCTTGGGGTTTTACATTTCAGTCTTTAATCCATCTTGAGTTTATTTTGGGATATGGTGTAAGAAAGAGGTCCAGCTTCAGTTATGGTTAGCCAGTTATCCCAGCACCATTTATTGACTAGGGAGTCTTTTCCCCATTGCTTGTTTTTGTCAGCTTTGTCAAAGATCAGGTGGTCATAGGTGTGTGGCCTTATTTCTGGGTTCTCTATTCTGTTTCATTGGTCTGTGTGCCTGTTTTTGTACCAGTATCATGATGCTTTAGCTACTGTAGCCCTGTAGCATAATTTGAAGTCAGGTAACATGATGCCTTCAGCTTCTTTCTTTTTGCTTAGAATTGCCTTGGTTATTCGGGCTGCTTTTTGGTTCCATGTGAATTTTAAAATAGTTTTTTCTAGTTCTGTGAAGAATGTCATTGGTAATGTAATAGGAATGGTATTGAATCTGTACATTGCTTTGGGCAGTATGCCCATTTTAATGCTATTGATTCTTCCTACCCATGACCATGGAATGTTTTTCCATTTGTTTGTGTCATGTCTAATTTCTTTGAGAAGTGTTTTGTAATTCTCATTGTAGAGATCTATAACCTCCCTGGTTAGCTGCATTCCTAGGTATTTTATTCTTTTTGCAGCAATTCTGAATGGGATTGCCTTTTTTATTTGACTCTAGGTTTGGCTGTTGTTGATATACAGGAATGCTAGTGATTTTCGTACATTGATTTTGTATCCTGAAACTTTGCTGAAGTTGTTTATCAACTGAAGGAGCTTTTGGGCCAAGACTATGGGGTTTTCTAGATATAGAATCATGTCATCTACAAATAGAGATAGTTTAACTTCATCTCTTCCTATCTGAATGGGCTTTATTTCTTTCTCTTGCCTGATTGCTCTTGCTAGGACTTCAATGCTATGTTGAATAGGAATGGTGATGGCATTCTTGTCTTGACACCACTTAATTTGATCCTCCCAACATCCTTAAGAGACAATATGGAGGTGTTTGCCATCTAGGAAATGAAGAAATGTAACAAGAAGTTATGTATGCAGAAGAAGCTTAAAATTCTGAGGATTTTAATGCCATTGAGATAAGCAGCAGTTGTCCTTACAGAGTAGAAGTCCAAGGTCATCCTGTACTAGGCTGCTGTCCCTCTTTTCTGTTTCCCATGGTGCTATTATCAATCTAATATGTTTCCCATTCTTTCATGATACATTACCTTCTTCATAGTGAATCTAATTGTTTTATCATCCCAATATTTGGTGTGTAGTCCTACATATTGGTATTAGATGTAGATGTGGGGGAAGAACTTATGATTTAAAAGCCAAGAATCCAGATAGAAGCCTCCAAATGTTAATTGATCTATGTGTATCAACATCCAAGAATCACCAAATAAGAACATTCAGAGAAACACTTTCAAGCAGGAATAATGATTGAATCTGAAATTTTCCTCTGCCTAGCTCTCATTAGAACTGTGTTTTAGGTGATGAGGGTTGTGATGGTGATCCGAAGGACTGGACAACGAGGGATATTGTGACATGAAAGGGAGCCTTAACCTTCATCTATGTTTACATTCAAAATGCCAACAAGTATTAGGAATTTTGTTCTGGAAGTCACATTTGGCTTTTGAGTATTCCACATTGCTTCCACAACCCAGGAAGGCCAGGTCATAGGGGAAGGGTGCTGGTATCAAAGCTATTTACCTAATTCACAGAGATTGTTTCAGTCATAGTTGGTACTTGAACCTCGATCTTTTGACCCCAGTGTTTTTCTGCTTAGTTTCTCTGTCCCCATCTGCTAAATGAAAGGTTGAAGTAGATGCTATCTAAGATTGTTAACAGCTCTAATTCTATGATTTATCTTCCTTTTAGCAGTATCCCAACCTAGCTCAGACCCATCCCTTATCACTGCAAACACTAACATTCCCTTCCAAATCACTCCCGCTCTCTTCCAATACAAGATGAATTAAACAGAAACCAAATTTCCCTGCTCAGGACTTAATGACAGCTTAAAACTCAAAGTCTCAGTGAGAAATCACATGCACTAGTCCTATTGTGGGTGAACGATCATTATGTTTGTTTACTTGGGGCCAGACAAGACTCTCTTTAAAGTTTAATTACCAAAGAATCAGACAACTTCTTCTATATATTGAATGCCTGAGTTAACATAACATTTGTTTTGCCATCGTTCAAACTCAATTTATTTTCTACCCTTCTTTTTTCCTTTCCAGTGCCACCCTGGTGACTTATCTCACACTATTTGAAAAATCTATATACTTCTCAAGCAAGGTCAGAAAGCTGGTCGGAAACTTCTGGTCACCATTGGGTCAAGCATGTGTTGCTTCAGAGAATCACTAATGGCATCTGATGAAGGAGAAAAGAGTAAGTAATAACTTGACCATTGATTTCAAGAGAAAGGAAATACAGAAAGTCAAACTAGAGTAATCAGGAACTAACAGTGCATCTTGAGAATGCAGTAACTTTAAGAAACATTTGCAACAGGGAGAGTTTACCTGGACACATAGGAGAGGTATGTGTGCTGTACTCCAGAATGGGTGATGGTTTCTGGAAAGAGGTTAAGGACAAGCCACTATTCCTGATCCACAACCCAGGCTAGTTTGCCTCCTTCCACAGGCTCGGTCCAGCTACAAGACTCTAACACTAACCTCAACCCTAACTCTCTTCCTATTTGCTTAACTCCCAAGAATGTAAACACTTCCAGGTGATCCCAGGTGCCTTCATTCCCACTGTCCCCCACAGCACATGCATCTATTTCCCTTTACCATCTTTGGCCCTAAGCTCCCATCACAGAAGTTACCAGCCATTCACATTAATCACAGTCTATATTTGCTGAGTTCATAGTCAGAATCTCCACCCACTGGGATTCCAAACCAAACACACACACACACATACACACACACATGCATATCTTAATTCACTAACAAAAGTTAATAGCCATGAATTTTGTCTTGGTAATTAATGACATTCCTTGAAAAGAGTATCAATAGGAACAAAACTGCTCCATGCTTCCTTTGTAAGGAATTCATTAAATTAATTTGGCGGAGGAGCAGGGGCCCAGGGGTGGCACTCTCCATATAAAAATATGCTCAGAAGCTGGCAAGGGGGATGCTTGCCAAGGACAAGGCACAGCAGCCATGGAAATGTACCACTCAGCTCCCCTTTCAAGAAGACCTGCTGTGAAAAGTGCAATTAACTGACAGACCCCAGCTGCATCGCCTTTGTGATCTGCTGAAGGGTTTGGACCATGGACATGCTCTCCCTAAGTGCAGTGGGTTTCTAGAACCTGGCAATTTCTGCTTATCACAGAGTACTTCTAAAAAGTAATCACTGCCTACAGCTCCCCTTTGGGCTGAGACTTTCTCAGAGTTGCACTGAAGTCTGAGAATCTTCCAACCCAGTGTTCCTCTCCCCACTTCATTCACAGCTATCAGAACTACATCATGGTCTGAGGACTTTCTCTGACTTTTTCTAACCCTCTTCTATCTTCCTGGGATTCACCTCTCTTTTGTATTTTTAATTCTTCCTATCTCTGTATCTGCTTCCTGTAGGTCTCAAACTAACATGCAAGAAAGTGGTGAGTCTCTGCAATAAGAAGAAAACTAGAAAGGCTAACAGGAAGGTGTTACGCCGTTCTGGCCCTGCTTTAAAGAAATATCTGAGATTGGGTACTTTATAAAGAAAAGAGGTTTAATTGGCTCATGGTTCTGCAGGCTATATGTACAGGAAGCATGGTGCTGGTATCTGTTCAGATTCTGGGGAGGCCTCAGGGAGCTCTTACTCATGGCAGAAGGTGAAGCAGGAGCAGACACTTCACAGGGTGAGAACGGGTGCAAGAGAGGGAAAGAGAGTGGGAGGAGGGAGGTGCCATATGTGTTTAAATGACCAGATCTCATGACTCACTATCTTAAGGACAGCACCAAGCCATGAGGGATCTGCTCCCATGTTCCAATCACCTCCCACCAGGCCCCACCCATAACACTGGGGATTAAAACTCAGCATGAGATTTTAGCAGGGACAAATATCCAAATTCTATCAAGAGGAGGGGCTCATTTACCATTTTATCCTCACTGCCCGGGGGAATGAATAGAACATTTGTGGACACAAGCTCAGGTGTAGAATCACGTGTGGGTGCCACAATGGTATCCACTGAGACATGAGTTCCCATCTGGTCTCCAGTGATCAAGCCACCCAGGTCACCGAGTCATCCATGTAGTGACCTTAAGGCCTCTTCATCAGTTACTTCCAGGTCCCTTTTAGAAGGGGGTGAACAATGTTGGACACCTTCCCACTATGCTGGGGCCATGGTAAAGCCTACACAGCAGTTTCATGCCCTCTCTGTCTACACACTATGCCACTCCTCATTCTCCTCTACTGATTCCCATATTTCTGCACATGGAGACTTTCTGTAAGATTTGTCATAACTTTTCAGTTGTGTATATTTAAAAAAAAAAATCAATCAGGGCCCGGAGCGGTGGCTCACGCCTGTAATCCCAGCACTTTGGAAGGCCGAGGCCAGCAGATCACCTGAGGTCAGAAGTCAAGACCAGCTTGGCCAACATGGTGAAACCCCATCTCTACTAAAAATACAAAAATTAGCAGGGCGTGGTGGTGTGTGCCTGTAATCCCAGCAACTCAAGAGGCTGAGGCAGGAGAATCGCTTGAACCCCAGAGGCGGAGGTTGCAGTGAGCCAAGAACGCGCCATTGCACTCCAGCCTGGGCGACAACAGTGAAACTCTGTCTCAAAGAAAAAAAAAAAAAAAAAACAAATCAATCAATAAAACAAATAAAAATCCACGCATTATTCCCATCTCCTATCAAATTATCAAACCTATGTAATATTTATATGGCTGACGCTGTGTTATCATTCAGGTTTCAGCTCAAATATGACTTTGAGAGAGATCTTCCATGGATATCTAATCTGATTTGTACCCACGTATCCCATGACCTTCTTTATTTCTTTTTTTGTTTGTTTTGTTTTTTGAGATGGAGTCTTGCTCTGCACCCAGGCTGGAGTGCAGTGGCGCGATCTCGGCTCATTGCAAGCTCTGCCTCCCTGGTTCAAGCAATTCTCCCTCCCTCAGCCTCTCAAGTAGCTGGGATTACAGGCACCCACCACCACGCCTGGATAATTTTTGTATTTTTAGTAGAGACAGGGTTTTGCCATGTCGGCCAGGCTGCTCTCGAACTCCTGACCTCAGGTGATCTGCCCACCTCGGCCTCCCAAAATGCTAGGATAACAGGCGTGAGCCACCATGCCCAGCCCATCGTTATTTCTTAATAGAACCTAGCACGATCTGAAACATTCTTAATTTGTTTGTTTACTCATTCTTGCTCTTGAAAGTACACTTCAGCGAGCCAAGATGTTGACTGTCTTGCTCACTCCTGTGTTCGCAGATCCTACAACCATGCCAGGCATAAACTTGAATGAATGACAGAAATGGCCCATGTTTCCATGGAGCAAATAATCTAGCAAGGCAAAAATATAGTAAGTAATTGCAGAATCTTTTACAGCCTCATTTGGAGAATCAGAATTCCAACTCAGAAAGCTATACCTTTTTTTTTTTTTTTTTTTGAGATGGAGTCTTGCACCATTGCCCAGGCTGGAATGCAGTGGCGCAATCTCAGCTCACTGCAAGCTCTGCCTCCTGGGTTCACGCTATTCTCCTGCCTGAGCCTCCCGAGTAGCTAGAACTACGGGCATCTGCTATCACACCCAGCCAATTTTTTTGTATTTTTAGTAGAGACGGGGTTTCACTGTGTTAGCCAGGATGGTCTCAATCTCCTGACCTCATGATCCACCCACCTCAGCCTCCCAAAGTGCTGGGATTACAGGCGTGAGCCACCGCGCCTGGCCATAGCCTTGTCCTTCATTCACTCTTCCTTTTGGCTAAGGAAAAGTCCAGATGTAAGCAACCAGGCCACTTTCACCCCAGAGGATATTGGTTTTGGTACTAATCTAAGTCCATAGTCTTAAAATTTGTTTGATCACTTATTTTTTATCAGTAATCAGTTTTTGAAGAACCTTGCCAATACATGTTTATTTATTTACAAATTATGTGTGTGCCACAGTGCTAGCATATTATGTGCATTTAAAATATAAACAAAAATTAAAATGTAAACATATAAGATAAAAAATATAAATTTTGATTTCTGTTCTCTTTGCATCATCTCATGTACCCTCTGTGATATGTACAACTCATTTTGAACACCACTAAATAATTTTTACCTAGAGATAAGAGATTGTTGGGAACGAGAAGTGGGAGAGGGTCTAAATCCAAGGGCAGTACAAGAGAATTCTGTGGGACAGTAGTAGTGGCAACAAGAATATACCCAAATGTTAAAACTAGTACAACTATACAAACCAACATTAATGATTACAATACGTAAAGTTTTAAAAGTTCATGAAAACAAACAAAAAAAGAACCTAAAGAGTAGTGATACATTGGGCATTTTATTTTCTGACCATGTAAAAAATTTTATTTTAAAATTAAAAACCTCATTTCCATCCTAGCTCTGCTTTTCTCTCCAGAGATAGATCAGAATCACATAAAAGCACAGACAATAATGTGCCTTTATAAGCACCTCATTGATCCTTGAACCTTATAGCTGACTGTGGCAGATGGTTGCCACAATATCTTCCACTCCACATGCTGTCCTTTGCAATGTGACCTTGCCACCTACTCATCAGTGGTGAAGTTCCCCTTCCCTTGAACCTGGTCTGGACTAATGACTCCCTTATAACTGATAACATACACGAACTCACAGGCAACATCAGAAAACGTCATCCAGTTTCTGGCCAAGTCTTTCAGAGCATTTTCTCTCAGAACCCAGCTTCCATACTGAGAGAAACCCAAACCACACAGCGAGTTACACAGACTGGCTCTCTGTCCAGTTGGCAGTCCTAGACAAGGCCAGCTTTGAGTCATTCCATTCCAACTGGGAATTCCAAAGAGTTCGATCTTCCAACTGCTGGAGTCACCCTCAGGTATTTCAGTCTTCCCAGCCTGAGGCCCCAGACAGTGTAGAGCCAAGATAAGCCAGACCCATGGTGCCCTGTCTGAATTTCAGACCTATGGATTCCAGGAGCATCATAAAATGGCTGTTGTTGTAAGCTGCTAAATTTTGGGATTGTTTAATAGACAGATACTACTTGTCTCCTACTCATTATCCATCCTGCCCTTCTTCCTTGCCAATAGAATCCTGATTTTGTTTAGAGAGCTCTGTTAAAAATACTAAATAGCCTAGCTTTCCTTGTAGCAAAGTACAGCCAATTAACACAATCATAACTAACAGGAAGTAAGTAGAAGTTGCCAGTTGGAGCTTCTAAAAATAAAAAATACATTAAAGCTTTTTTAGGAGACAGAGGAGATGGCTACTTTCCATGGCCTTTTGTCTTTTTTTTTTTTTTTTCTCTCTGTATCTTTTCTGCCTCACTTGCAGTTTTGATGCCCAGAAGGGAAGGGGCCACCTTGCCATGGGGAGGCTGAAAACCAGTCTAGAAATGGTGGCATGAAGTGATGGAAATACACTGATTTCATGATGACCTTGTGGAGCCATCACACCAGGCTGAACTGTCCACCTTGAACTTCCTGTTATATAAGATGTCCTCCACGTTTAAGCAACCTTTGGTTAGCATGTTCTGCCACATGCTGCCAAACATAACCTCAAAAAGATGGCACAGCAAGTAACAGCACCTAAATAGATTTTGTTGAATTGGCTAGGCAGGACTGGCTTCATGGGGCTTCAAAGGGTTCGATATTTTGTTCAATGCTCTGCTATCCTTGTCTTGAAATTTCTAATAATTTGATATTTGAATTTATGGTAGTATAAGTGAAGTCCAATGAGACAATGGAGCATGCATATGAGCAGGGGAAATAGACATAATGAGTGTGTCTGTTTTTCTTTGCCTCTCATTTGTATATAATGTTCACAATGCCCCCATGAGCACAGGATTCCAATGGATCCATAATGCATGGACGCTCAGGGAGACATGCACGATGCACAGGGTAAATGTATTATGTCTAAGACTGGATAAGTGGGATGAGAGGGAGGCAGTGAAAGCTCTAAAAGGCCACTCTTTCTATTCAAACCAGAATTTGCTTTGAATGCGGAAACAAGGCAATGCATTTTGAGAAAACTCAATGACCAAGGAGCTCTATTATTTCATTTCTTATTCATGTTATCTTCCTGTAATAGCTTACCACTTATGTTTATGCTGAAAATGGTGACACAGAAAGCTGTAGATTGAATTGTGTCCCTCCCAAAAGTCCTATGTTGAAGTCCTAACCTCTAATGTGACTGTATCTGAAGACAGGGTCTTTAAGAGGTAATTAAGGTTAAATGAGGCCATGGACTGGGAAAGGGGTGGAGGGGAAGTTCGTCATTAACAGGATTGTGATCTGTTAAGAAGAGACCACAGTAACAAGAGGAAGACAGAAATATCTCTCTCTTTCTCATCACCATGTAAGGACACAGTGAGAAGGTGGCTGTCTTGCAAGCCAGGAAGAAAGCCCACATCAGAACCCTACTATGCTGGCATCCAATCTCAGACTTCCAGCCTCCAGAACTGTGAGAAAATCAATTTCTGTTGTTTAAGCTGTCCAGTCTATGATATTTGGTTATGACAATTTGAGATAGTTAACACAGAGAATGAAAAGGAAATATAGGGCAACTGATAGGTCCTTTTCCTTCAGTCCTTTTTTACTCATCAGGAAGGCAAAAGTACAGAGTACTCATAGATATAGAAGTAAATTAAAAACTGTTGAATTGCTATTGTTCTGCATTTCTACTGTTATGGTAAGAAGGAAACACAAAAATATATACAAGCAATGAAATCCAAATGGTGTCATTACAGAGACTCCACATAAATAAATTAAATTTTCCTATATTGGCATTTACAACCAGCACTGCATGTCATGGCAAAGACTAGGCAAGAAAGACAAAAGCCTTGCATTTTAGTGTTTTTAACAGCACTTTCCCCCACTTTTTCTTTTTCTTTTTTTGAGACAGAGTCTTGCTCTGTCGCCCAAGCTGGAGTGTAGTGGCATGATCTTGGCTCACTGCAACCTCCACCTCCTGGGTTCAAACGATTCTCCTGTCTCCGCCTCCCCAGTGGCTGGGATTACAGGTGTGCACCACCACACCCAGCTAATTTTTTTTTTTTTTTTTTTTGACTTGGAGTCTCACTCTGTCACCAGGCTGGAGTGCAGCGGCACAATCTCGGCTCACTGCAGTCTCCGCCTCCTGGGTTCAAGCAATTCTCTGTCTCGGCCTCCTGAGTAGCTAAGATTACAGGCTCCCACCATCATGCTCAGCTAATTTTTTTGTATTTTCAGTAAAGATGGGGTTTCACCATCTTGGCCAGGATGGTCTCAAACTCCTGACCTCAGGTGTTCCACCTGCCTCGGCCTCCTAAAATGCTGGGATTACAGGTGTGAGCCACCATGCCTGGCCTCCCCCACTTTTTGAATGAGGGGGTCATGCAAATAATGTAGCCATCCCTTTGGCTGAGGAGAGGCTTAACAGGTCCTTGAGAATTGAGGGCCCATATTTTGCTGGCTAAAAAGCCAATGATCCTTGCTATGAAATTGCAAACCATTTGGTCAAACTTCTAATGATCACACTTTGGGCTGCAGACCAGTTGTCAAACCAGGTCTTCTGTTGTGTGGGAAATGGTAAGAAAAAAAAAATCACAATGCTAGGGCTTTCTAGGCTTATCTAGAAAACAAAATTAGACAGGGATTGGGTTCTGCTACTTTATTTGAGAAGTAGAATCCCAGTACAGAGAGAAGGAAAAGCAAAGTGAGAGAAGCTTAGGAAAGAATACTCAAGGTACTCAATTTCCATGGCAGTGACTGCAGCATAAACAGTCACAGATATATTGCTGGTATCTAGGTAAGTACATCTACTAAGCAACGGGGACTTCCTCAATCAGGCTGTATGACGAAATTGTAGCTCGGAGCATCAGATGGAAGCAGGAAAGAGAGGGAATGTATGTGCCTTTCTCCCCACTGCCTCCTGGGACAAAGGTCACCTCATGAAAAGTTCCCTCCCCATTTTTCTGGATATATCATATCCTGTAGCAGACACCCAGGAAGCCAAATCTCACACCCCACAGTTTGGCATTTCAAGCCAATACAAAGTGTCAAGAGAAGTCAGAGACTCTTGGCTTGTGACTGGTTGGCCGCCATGGAGGTAGCTGATATTGAGGTAGCCACTAACGGTCTGGGAGGTCAGAGATGACACATCTGAGATGGTACATAACATATGTCGCACACAGTGGCAGTGTGCAGGCTCCTTCTTATCACTTTCAGCAATGTCTGAATGAGATAGATAAAATTTGTCTGATTATATTAACACTATAAGGAGAGAGAAGAAAATGCCCATTGTTAAGGGAAAGGCTCTCTGTCAGTGTGTTAGTCCATCCTGCATTACTGTAAAGGAATACCTGACACTAGGTGATTTATAAGGAAAGTAGGTTTATTTGGCTTACAGTTCTGCAGGCCGTACAAGCATAATGTCAGCATCTGCTCAGCTTCTGGTGGGGACCTCAGGGAGCTTACAATCATGGCAGAAAGTGAAGCAGAGCCAGAGTGTCACATGGAGAGAGAGGAAGCAAAAGAGACAGGAGGAGTTTCTAGGGTCTTTTAAACAACCAGCTCTCATGTGAACTCACTGCTGCAGAGAGGGATTCATAAAGGATGCACCCCCATGACCCAAATACCTCCTGCCAGGCTCCCCCTCCAACACTGGGGGTTACATTTCAATGAGATTTGGAGAGGACAAACATCCAAACTATATCAGCCAACATCTTGCAATTTAAGTGGGAGGAGTCCCACAGTTTGCAGTCTTGCAGTTTAAAAAGCCAGGCTCTGGCCAACATGGTGAAACCTCATCTCCACTAAAAATACAAAAATTAGCTGGGCATGGTGACGCATCCCTGTAATCCCAGCTACTCAGGAGGCTGAGGCAGAATTGCTTGAACCAGGGAGTCGGAGGTTGCAGTGAGCCAAGATCATGACACTGCACTCTAGCCTGGTGACACAGCAAGACTCATTTGTAAAAAAAAAAAAAAAAAAAAAAAAAAAAAGCCAGGCTTATAACCTCAAAGTAAAACTGATTAAAGAGGCAGCCACAAAGCTGCAAGCCTTTCCCAAACACCAAACACCTCCCATTAAAAATTCTCTGCAGGGAGAGCAGGCTAACCTGGTGCCAATGACATTAGGAGGTTGTCCTGCCACTGAAGCCCACTATTCAGAATTGTCTCAAAACAGAAGGAGTGAAGTAAAGAGGCAGGAAGGTGTACAAAGAGCAAGCAGTAAAAGGGAAAGATCTTCAGGTTTAAAATCAACATCTAAACAAGATGTGTGCTGGCATCACTCTCACAGGTAATAAATAGGCTGGATGCCTGCCCAGAATTTTGAGAGAAATTTTGCCCAAAATAATTCCAGGCCCAGCCACCAATGGTGTAAGATTTTCAAGCCCTAAGAACTCCAGGGTCTTGATTTCCACCACCAAGAAGCAGGTTGTGGAATCACGGCAGTCCCACAGGGTTACATCCTTCTCAATGCCCTCCTCGTATTCAGCCTTGGGGAATAATACACAAGGACTACAGGCCCAGAGAGCAGAGACAGGGCTGCCAGTCAGCTACCAAGGCATGGAGTCTACCGCTAGGGCAAAAAGGTGTCTTTCTTACTGCCCAGAAGATCTGATGATTGTTCTGGACTGATGTGTCAAGAATTCACCTCTGTTCTGAATTGTAGTTTTATTGCTGTTATCCTCTTCCTCCTCTACCACTGTATATTGGCATGTGTAGGAGACAGACAAAAAAATATTAAATTTATTCATTATGGGAGCTCAAGAAACTGACAAATACTTGGTGACTTTGAGCTGAATCCTATAACTGAATGAGACTTTGGGGATGTCAGCCTATGCCTGAAAAGAAGGATAGGTATCAATGTTGCTTACCCAAGGGTAGACTGGGACAAGCGCCAATCACTGCCTATGCATTATCCTCCCTCCTGTTCTTCCTTCATTACAGAAATCTATTTTGTACGAAGAATCAATGTGTCCATTTAAAATATTCAGTCTCCCAGATTGAAATGACCCTGTGTCACTCTCCTGGCCACTGAAAGAGTACTTTTTTTTTTAAAGGATAGAGTCATTTGAGATGTTGAGACAGAGTCTACTGATTTTTTCCTCTGTTTTCTTACCCCCTTTTCCCTTTCTGGAATGTGAGTGTGTTGCCAGAAGATAGAGGAGCTATCTTGTGATCTTGAAAATGAAAACTACACCAGGGATATGGTAGAATGTTCTCACCACAAAAAAAAAGATAAGTGTGTGAGGTAATAAATATGTGCATTAGTTTGATTTAGCCATTCTACAATGTATACATATACAAAAAATGTTGTATACTATAAATATATACAATTTTTGTTTGTCAAAAACAGTTTAAAGAGGAAAGCAAAAAAAAGAGAGAATGGACTTTCACAACTTTATGGATCAACTGAATTAAGTATTTTTTATAAGAAGGAAGGAGAAATAAACTCCTTGAGATAAAACTGCTGGTATTTGAGGTTGCTATGATGCACAACCAAAAACAAACCCTATTTAACGTAGATCCCAAAGTGGAAAAGCATGGCCAATAAAGTTTTTGCCAACAGCTAAAGACAATCACTCCATGGTGAAGTGCAGCAAAGCAGGAAATAAAGGAATAAAAATTTCTTGCCAATTGTTCAGAATAAATCAGAAGACTCCAGGCTGGTGACTAGATGGATTCTTCCTCTTGCCAAGTTGATACTCTGTGCATCTGAGTGCCTGAGGCAGACACCGTGTCTATATTTATGTGTAGGAGATTCCTGAAGGCCAAAGCAACTTGCAATACTTTAACACAGTATATATTTCATGCAAACCCAACATCTTTGTTGCATATGGTTTGGTGGGGTAAAAATCAGCTATAGAATGAAAGAGATTAATATTTGAGTATTGAAAACATCACTTTTTCTTTTTTTGAGGACTTGCTCTGTTGCCCAGGCTGGAGTGCAGTGGCATGATCTTGGCTCATTGCAGCCTCCACCTCCCAGGTTCAAGCAATTCTCATGCCTCAGCTTCCCCAGTAGTTGGGATTATAGATGTGCACCACCATGCCTGGCTAATTTTTGTATTTTTAGTAGAAATGGGGTTTCACCATGTTGACTGGGCTGGTCTCAAACTCCTGGCCTCATGTGATCCACCTACCTTGGCCTCCCGAAGTGCTGGGATTACAGGCATGAGCCACTGCACCCAGGCAGCTATATAATCTTGATGAGTTTTACTATCATCAAAAAGTTAGAATAAGATAATTCATGTTGATGCTTAAATAATTTTATAGCATGAAAACAAAGTTAGGATATATCCAAGTACATGAATACTGAGAGACATAATTCATTGGTGCCACCAAACTAACAAGTCACCCTACAAATAAATGATGCTCATAAAGACATTCAAGACAATTCAAGTTGTAGCAGCCCTCATTTCTTTCAAATTTAATAGCTTCACCTTCTGCAGCAATAAAGAGACCACCACGATAAAATAGTAACTCTTTAACAATTTTCTTTAGATTCCTTCAACATCAAGTACCCCTCTTGTATCTCAGTCTACATTATAGTGAAGCTACTTGCATTCGTATCTTATCCCATTAACTAGATTATGAGCATCTCAAGAAAGAAGAAATTCTCGTACTCAGTTTTTTAGTTTTCTACTCCTACTCCCTGTAAGTAGCAAGAGCTCTACAATAACATGCCTAGGATTGATCTCAAAGAAGCTTAAAGTCTATAAGTGTCTTAAGGCCTACTAGAGGAACAAGTACAAGGAAACAAAGATGATGTTCATTCAGGAGCTCCAGCTTTTGAACTCGTTCAGTCATCATCACAGCCACTACTTATTGAACACTGTCTCCTCACAAGGCACTGTAGGTGAAGTATCACTAATCCTTTCAGAAATACTGCAAGCTAAAGATAACATCTCCATTTTAGATGGAAAGATCGAAGCTCAAAGAGGTTATGTGATTTGCCACTGGCCACAAAATTATTAAATTACAGATACTTATGATTAAAATCCAGGTTTGTACCATTGCAAAACCCGTATTCTTATTACCTCTTCACACTGAGTGACTGTATTACAAATTTCCAGAAAATGCAACTCTGTGCTCAGGGCAGACTTCATGAGCATGTATCCTACATAGGGCCCTACTCGTAGAAAGGCCCAGCATGGTCTAATGCTCCACTGTCACTGTCTGGAAATCCTTAATAAGTTACAGACAAGAAGCTCTGCCTTTTCATTTTACACTGGTCTCCACAAATTGTGTAGCTGGTCCTGTTGGTGCTCATATGAGAAGCATTTTGCCAGGTTGCACTTAACCTTTTGTAAACTAAGTTTCTTTTTCTCAAAAGCAGTGGCTGCAAGTAGAATAGGTGCACACTGTGAGTTTTTCTACTTAAAAACATCTCTCCCCAATATTTACCCCCAAAATATTACCTCAACATATGCATTCCCTTAAGTTCACAAAAGCAATTCCCCTCACAAAGTTTTATACATCCCATGATCTCACAACACTCACCTTGAATACCCTTTTTATTTCTCTACTCCAAGCCAAATCATTTCCAAAACACTCTTTTAATTCCCCTTAATACCGTTGCAAGGACATGCTTTAATAAAACCCCCAAATCTATACTAGTAAGGAGATAAATTATTGGGTAATTATTCACAAGACAAAGAATTATTCACCATGAACCCCTTTAAATGTACACTGAGAGCTTATTACTTGTTTACGAGCCATTAACCACTTGAGAGGTTATGATGTGGAGAGACAAACTGGAGGACTGGCTACTCCAAGGGTGAAGTCGGGGTTGTGGGGCTTAAACCACTGATTTAGGATGACAGAGAGCAGGGAAAGTGGACCAGATGAAGGAACCCAGTGAGGAGAGAGTCCATGATAACAACACAACTGACAACACCAGCACAAAGGTGTATTTGGGGCTGAATTCAAGGTGGATACTAAGGCTTAAAAATAGGTGTAGAAGTAGACTGTTATGCCCAGAAGGAAATGTTGAGACTATTTAGCAGGATGATCTGTGATGATTTGGAGCTTTAGCTTAACTGACTAAACAATGGGAACTTTGGCCTGAGCTATCATATGAACAATCGGATCTCTACACATCTCCACCTGAGTGTTCTGAGCTGTGACCCTGCTCAGGCTGGATTCATTATCTTCTGATGAGGGGCCTGTGGTATGCCCCAATGATGGGTGAATCTTCAGATTCTAGAGCATCAGCCTTTGTCTTCATTGTACTCTGAATGGCTTTAAGGGCCAGTCCCTGATTCAAAAGTATATGAGACAACTTGGTCCAGGGACATTGGTTTTGAATGGCACATGACATGATGTAGTTTTCCCAAACCCAGTGTCATGATACAGGGCACATATAGTTCAGTACCTATGCCAGGGACAACTGAACTTGGGAAAAGATGGCCTAGAGTAATAAATCCCTCTATACCCATATAGACACCAAACTAGAATCTTCCAACACATACTAAAGTAAAAGAGAACAGGGATATCTATCTATATATAAATTCTATAACACCTGCTTAAAATCTCCTGTAGGTGTTCTATTTAGTTAGAATGAAATGCATCCTCCTCATCATGCCCCATCACTCCAGCCTCTCCAGCCTCATCTCTTCCCACTCTTCCTTCTTCCTTACCCTGGCCAACTCTGCTCTAGCCACATTGATCATCTTGTTGTTTCTTGAATAGATCAAGCTTGTATCCATTGTGTGGCATTTGCACTTGCTATTTTAGCTGAGTATCCTCTCAGACCCTAGATGTTTGCACAGCTGACTCTTTCATGTCATTTGGAGCTCATATCAGATTGGGGGGACTCCCTGAAAAGATATTGCTTATTTATTTGTACATTTATTGTTTATTATCCATCTATCCCCTCTAAAATCTAAGCTCCACAAGAACAGGAACTGTACTTGTACTGTTCACTGCTAAATCCCCATTTTCTAGGGTAGTGCCCTAGCACATAGAAGCAATGAACACATATTTGTTTCATGAATAAGTACATGAGTATACTATCAATATTTAGTTGCAACCTGTAGTCCAAGTGTTGAAAGTTGATGGACAAAGTAGGGGCATGGCATTGTTAAAACTAAGTAGGGGTGAGATAAAATGGGCCTGTAAGAAGAATGCAGAGAAACAGAAGAAATGCACTCTTTGCAAAGACAGGATGAAGAAATCTTCAATCAGCCAGTGCACTGTGAGGAGCTGCTGGACTGGAAAGGCTTATCCCTGGGGACCTCAGTAGAATTTGGTAGGTATGCACTGTGGAGGTCTATGCAGCAGTTGGAAGAATTAGCCTAGATGCACACATAGCCACATGGATGGATCTTAACTACATAATACAGACCAAAAAAAAAAGAAGAAAAGTAACAGAACGACATATTATACAATGCCATTGACATAAGCTAAAAATACAAAAATATAAAGCAAGAATGTACATTTTACAAGACAACATACAAAAGCACGTATATTAAAAACATTTCTCCACCAGCCAAGAAGGACATTGGTGTTGAGGTTGACATATCTGTCAAGTACAGTAACTACCATGGCTTCCAGTGCTTTGATGAAACCTCAGATATGTGGCCTTCTGGCCAAGTGTCTATGATTTCACACTGTTGGAACATTCTCTGTATTCCCGGGCTCGCAGCTCTCTATAAGTTTTGTGTAGCTGGACCAAGAATAAAGGCATACGCAGATTTCTACAGAAATCATGATTCCATTAAAGATTTTGAGATGAGGAAGACTGATATCTTTCAGGATGCAAAGTGATTTTAGAATATAAAGAATTTATTTGGGTTGACTCACTTAGAAGTTTGCCACTGGCCTGTGTTCCTAAATTATAAAACCTGAATATGGGGTCGGGGGCAAGGGGAGGGAGAGCGTTAGGACATATACCTAATGCATGAGGGGCTTAAAACCTAGATGATGGGTTGATAGGTGCAGCAAACCACCATGGCACATGTATACCTATATAACAAATGTGCACATTCTGCACATGTATCCCAGAATGTAAAGTAAAATAAAAAAAAAAACCTGAATACGTAAGCTAAGAAATATTTTCTCTTGATAAATAAACAACAAATAAAAGAATAAATAAACATTAATATCAAATAAACATTAGAATCTGTGGTAAGGGAATTAAAACGATAATGGGCAAAAGAGATAAACGAAATTAATGAATTAAATAAAAATGAGAAACGGCTTGTGCAGACCAATGGCAATGATTTTCCTTAAAGTGACAATCATACTTAACCCAACCCTCTGTACTTGAAATATGAAAGAAAAGAGGAATTTTCTCTTCTGATTCAAGCCACTTTACGTAGGGCACTGAAATTCATGCAGAGGAGTTTGAACTTGCTGAAGTACATAAATGTCTCTGAACTTTTCCTAATTAAGAGCGACTTTAGGTTTCTCCAGCCCAAACCTAAAGATGTGTTAAAGATTAAAGCTACTGACTTGGAGGGTGGGAGAAATGGGACCCAAAAGAGATTCAACAGCTGAAAGGGTCATGGTCTGTCCCCATAGATAATCCTAATAAGCCACAGGAAAGAGAATGGAGAAGATTGAAGTATTGAAAAATTGAGGGCCCTATCATATTCAAAATTGAGTCATTTCAACCAGGTTAGAGGGCATAGAGGTAAAGTAACAGGCTTAAGCATAGTGTTAGATTTATAACACTCATTCATTCATTCAATGATGTGTTCAATATCTATTGAACACATGTTAAGTGTCAAATCACTGGAGGTACAGAAGTGAACAATTTGGCTCATTTTGATGGCTTATATGAAGTGAAAGTAGACACACAATAAACAAACAAATTGATTAAACAAGAAAAAAATCAGAGATAATTGCTATGCAAGAATTTTTTGTTTGTTTTCTCTTCTTTGCTATGCAAAGAATTTAAGCTGAGTGATGGGAGAAAACGTAACTGGATGGCTTTAGGAAGCTAGAGCGGCACAATTATTAAATAACGGCTTCTAGTATTTGCTTAGATTCATATCCCAGCTCCATCTCTGCTTAGTTGGGACCTTGTGCAACTTACTGAACTTTCTCATGCCTCTGTCTCCTCCTCTGTAAAATGGGGATAATAATTTAACTACCTTCATAGTGTTGATGTGAAAACGGAATGAATTGATACACATGCAATGCTAAAGAATAGTTTGGGGCATGTAAGTATTTAGTAAATGTTAATAACAATAATTATGACAATGGGGATGATGATGGTGAAAGGGTGGTGATGGTGGTAGTGTAATGATAGTGGTGATGATGACCCTGTAATTGTGATGATGATGACGATGATGGTGATGGTGATGATGCTGGTGCTGGTGGTGATGAAGATGACAGTGATGATGATGACAGGGGTGGTGGTGAATTAAGCTAAGACATGTTTTAGAAGAAAGTAGCATGCAAAAATTTGGAGGAAGAGCACTCCATGCAGAGAGAACAGCAGATACAAAGGCCTGGATAAACTAAAAGAAATTCAGCATCTTAAAGAAAAGAAGAAAAGACTCGAGTGTTCAGATGATAATGAGTAAAAGGGAGAGCGGTGGGTAATCATGTCAGAATTAAGCAAGGGCCAGATCACAGATAATACATAATCCAAGATTAGGAGCTGGGATTTTATGCAAAGTTCGGTGAGAAATCACTGGAGGGTTATAAGCAAAAAAAAGTGACATAATTCTTATAACAACCTTATGAAAGAGGCAATGTTGTTGCCATTTCACCAGTGAGGTAACAGAAGCTCAATGTGATTCGGAAATTAACCAGTGTCATATAGCTCTTGACTGGCAGAAAGAAAATGTGAACCCAAGTCTATCAGGCTCTAGTCCTCCACCCCACCAAGCATCATACTTCATACTAAGAGGATTTCTGAGTAGTTCTCTTCCTGCTACAACCAGCTTCCCATTAATGGAAGCCACAGTCTGCAAACATTTGGCTAAAATCAGCATGGTAGACACTTAGCTTTCTGTTCTTTACTCTCCTAGAGTGCCTACAGAGCAAAACCAGACTCAGCAGGATAGGCATTCATGCATATGAATTGGAGAACACATCAAATTGTCCTTCTCTGAGGATGCTAGACTTTCAGCAACATCACATGTGCATTGATACAACTGGTTCTTACAAACTGCCACCCAGCTCTTAGGACCTGGCAGCCTTTCCTTTCTAATTCACATGTTCGATTACTTAGGGCGGAATTTCTCCACTCCTAGTTTTTTCTGACAACTTCAAGTGGGAATATAAGGAGAAGAAAAAAAGAGAAAGAAATAGAGAGGAGGGTAGGAAATGTTACCAGAGTGATTAGGTGAGTCTGCTAGCTCCCAGCCTAAACTGGGCATTCCAAAGAATATGTTGTTCTGTTTTGATTTTGTTTTAGTTTTAGTTTTTGCTTTAGCACTATAAATAACTATTATCAGAGATTCCAATGCAAAGGCTGAGAACTGGCACCAGCTCTATAATGTTATTATGCAGCAGAACTTTTTTACCCATTCAATTCTGTAAACCTGTTTTAACTTTCTAGCAATAAATGATGGACAATTAAATTAATAAAGCAGTTATTGATAATATAGCAAGTTGTTTGTTGTGTCAAATAATGTGCTAAGAACTTTGCATGCATTATCTCTTTTAATCCAGCATCCTGTAAAGGCAAGAAGATGGAAAGTGCAGAGGGAATACTGGTAGGGCCCTGAATTTGCTGGTGGGAGCTGAATCCTTTCCTATCCTACCTCAAAAAGCATGTGCTGGATCATTTGCAGCCTTAAGAAACTCTGCTTTCCTCTTTATGTTAGATACTATCGGGTATTCACAGATTGAGTCCTTCCCTTCAATGAATCTCAGTTGTAGAGTTAGATATTAAAGCTAACATGACCCAACTGATCTGAGGAAAGGCACAGTAATGTAGAAATGGTAGACACATAATCTTTCTCTGCACCACTTTCTAAGCAGTCCTCACTGATCACTGATCAATCGCAAGCCTATACTTGACATCAGAACTCTTCTCAACACAACCTACTGGTCAACCGCTACGGTTAGGTAATTCACTTCTTAATATATTTTTATCTAGTATTTACATCATCACCTGGCCACTAGGAATACAGAGATAAGAAAGACATTAGCTTCCGGGTTCCTTCTCTATTTTTATTGAGAATTTTCTATGACTGCTCACACACCCACTTTTACTGCGGTATTCTATCTCATTTCACAAGTATCTTTTACCCAGGAACAGTTTCATGAGTTGTGTATTCTCTTTTCTCTAGAGTATTAGATGACTGGGTTCACAGTGCACAGAGAAGCCATGACCTGATTGGGTATCCTACTACAATTTATCTACAAAGCTCTCCATTTTGACTAGATACCTGTGGTGGATTTGATCATTGTTCCTACTTCTCTACACTTTTCGTATATTAGAATTTTACATCCACATACATTTTCCAGTTAACTTCGTAATGCCTCCAAGTGTGAATAGAGTAGGCAATGCTGTTTTATTGATGGTGTTGAGAGGTGACAGCATGCTGGCAGTCCTCACAGCCTTCGCTTGCTCTCGGCACCTCCTCTGCCTGGGCTCCCACTTTGGTGGCACTTGAGGAACCCTTCAGCCCACCGCTGCACTGTGGGAGCCCCTTTCTGGGCTGGCCAAGGCCGGAGCCCACTCCCTCAGCTTGCAAGGAGGTGTGGAGGGAGAGGTGCAAGCGGGAACCGGGGCTGCGTGTGGTGCTTGCGGGCCGGCTGGAGTTCCTGGTGGGCGTGGGCTTGGCGGGCCACCCCCCCCCACACCTCAGAGCAGCCGGCCCCAGGGAATGAGGGACTTAGCACCCGGGCCAGCAGCTGCGGAGGGTGTACTGGGTCCCCCAGCAGTGCCAGCCCCCCGGCGCTGCGCTCTATTTCTCACCGGGCCTCAGCTGCCTTCCCGCGGGGCAGGGCTCGGGACCTGCAGCCCGCCATGCCTGAGCCTCCCACCCCCTCCATGGGCTCCTGTGTGGCCCGAGCCTCCCCGGCCAGAGCTGCCCCCTGCTCCACGGCGCCCAGTCCCATCGACCACCCAAGGGCTGAGGAGTGCGAGCGCTGGCGGGCAGCTCCACCTGCAGCCCCGGTGCGGGATCCACTGGGTGAAGCCAGCTGGGCTCCTGAGTCTGGTGGAGATGTGGAGAACCTTTGTGTCTAGCTCGGGGATTGCAAACACACCAATCAGCACCCCGTGTCTAGCTCAGGATCTGTGAATGCACCAGTTGACACTCTGTATCTAGCTGCTCTGGTGGGGCCTTGGAGATCCTTTGTGTGGATCCTCTGTATCTAACTGATCTGATGGGGATGTGGAGAACCTTTATGTCTAGCTCAGGGATTGTAAACGCACCAATCAGTGCCCTGTCAAAACAGACCACTCGGCTCTACCAATCAGCAGGACGTGGGTGGGGCCAGATAAGAGAATAAAAGCAGGCTGCCCGAGCCAGCAGTGGCAACCCGCTGGGGTCCCCTTCCACACTGTGGAAGCTTTGTTCTTTCACTCCTTGCAATAAATCTTGCTACTGCTCACTCTTTGGGTCCACACTGCTTTTATGAGCTGTAACACTCACCGCGAAGGTCTACAGCTTCACTCCTGAAGCCAGCAAGACCACGAGCCCACCGAGAGGAACGAACAACTCCAGACGCACCGCCTTAAGAGCTGTAACACTCACCACGAAGGTCCGCAGCTTCACTCCTGAGCCAGCGAGACCACGAGCCCACCGGGAGGAACAAACAACTCCAGACGCGCCGCCTTAAGAGCTGTAACACTCACCACGAAGGTCTGCAGCTTCACTCCTGAGCCAGCGAGACCACGAACCCACCAGAAGGAAGAAACTCCGAACACATCTGAACATCAGAAGGAACGAACAACTCCAGACACACCACCTTAAGAGCTGTAACACCCACCGCGAGGGTCCGCCGGCTTCATTCTTGAAGTCAGTGAGACCAAGAACCCACCAATTCCGGACACAGTGTGACTGGTCATGAGACTTGCTTTAGCCAATGGAATTAGGAGACATGATACAAACACAGCTTTAAATGTCTTACCTGTTTTGCCTTGCCCTATAGTACTCCTGTGATTTGCCATAGAGGAGCCTGAATTGCAGAGCTGCTAGTCCAAGGGGAAAGGAAAAACATGTGGAACTGGTCTGAACTCTTCTCACAAGTTGGAGCCAAGCCCAGCCAATTCCCAGCTGAGTCAGCAAAGCCACAGCTGACCTGCAAACCTGTGAACAAGAAAATAAATGTTTGTCGTAAGCCACTGAGATTTTGATATTGTTTGTTTCACAGTAAAAACTGAATGATACAGAGCTCTCATTTTCTTATAACCCTTCAAATTCTTTTTCTTTCCATGTTTAGGCAGGAGCTATTACTTTCTTCACCAAACAACAGTTTCATCTCTTTGTAAGAGCTGAGTATATGTGTAAAATCTGTGTATATGAGACCACCATCAATATACAACAAAACCAGTCTGAGACGTGGACCCTGACCTGTCCACTAAGCAGTGATATACACTAGTGAGTAATAACACTCACTATCTAGTAAGATACACATTTCCTAATATGAATAATTCAAATCAGAAAATCAAATATTACATACTACAAACTTTCTGCTCAGGCAGTCAACAGTCAACTTATTTTATCAATCAGAGTTAAATCAGGCAAAGAATAATCATTATAGCTATTTAAAATAGGAAGAGCTTTACCATAGAAAAATAGAGATTTGCATGACCATTGAAGTTCCAGCTGCAGGAGCAAAGGGCAGAAACACTCTTTTTAAGAAATCTGGAAGTGCAGAGATCACAGGAAAGCCACTATCAGAAGTTTCGGCTACCTACAGCCACCAGAGTAGGTGATTCCTAAGAGGGTGCTCTGAAGTCATGGGTGAAACATCACCTCTGCCATCACTCATGCTCACAAATTGGCTAATAAATGTCATCAGAGGAACAGAGGCTTCTAGTTTTTTTTTTAACCTTCCATATTTTACATAAGGACCTCTCATTGATAATATCTACTAGATTCTGTAGACTAGGGAGTCCAGGTTTCAGGTTTACACCCTCTAATACGGGGAAAAGTTTAGAAGGGCTGGGATGAGACCTAGCATCAACAAATAATATCTCTCATACTTATTAATACCCCACTCTAGTTTGGGCTCTGTATCAAAGCCTAGAGACTCAGGGCTAAACAAGCCAGGTGCAGGCCCTACCTTCATAGAACACACAGTCCTAGGGCAATTTTGCTCAAAAGCAATTGAAACCTGGTAAATATCAAGGATAATTATAATATAATGTGATATTCACAGAGCATTCAGGAAATAGAGAGGAAGTAATTCTTACCTATCTAATGGGATAAGCAAGGGAGAACAGAAAATTTTCTGCTTCAGCCACATTTACACACACACTACAAGCACACACACACAAGCCCACACCTGGAAAAACATTGTTCATCTGACATACAGAAGCCACCATGTATCTCTGAGGACAAGGATGCAGAAGGGGAGAAGTAAAGGGAGTTCCAGAGAGTTTGGGGTTTGTTACCATAAAAGCCCTTGTTGTTAGAACTAGCTGCCCCAAATCCAAAGCTTATTATTGAGAGCAACAATAAGCATCAATTTTATTTTTTTTAAACTTTGAGGTTATCACAGTATACTACAGGAGCCTGGGAGGGAGTCAACTTCTGAGCTTTCAGTTTAAAAACACCTGCTTTCTGAATTGTATTAATGCAACCTGGCTGGTCCCATGCTAACCCACTGTGCAGGTACTTTAAATTAAGCGTGTGTGCGTGTGTGTGTGTGTGGCATGAAAGGTTTTCCCCCATCCCTTTTCAATTTTTTCGTATTCTCATGATTTACTTTCAAGCCCTAACACTTTCAAGAAGTCCTAGGTTGCTATATGTTAATAAAAGCATTTCCAATTCGACAGTGGTTGGATAGGCAGTAAATTAATTGCAAATTGTACAAAACCACGCTTTAAGAAAATCCCTGCTGTTTCTACTGTTGTGATTTCCTTGCCAAACAGGATTTTTATGTTTTAAGCAAAGTGCTGATATTACAGAGTCACAAGAATTCAGTTTCATTAACTACCTCTCTTCTAATTAACCCCTCACACTCCACCCCAGAAGCACAGCAGCCACCCTGGCTGGAATGGAGGATATAGTTTGCATGCACATGTGGTTAGAGAGATTCATACCTAGCTGGGCACAGGGCGTACACCTGTAGTCCTAGCTACTCAAGAGGCTGAAGCAGGAGGACTGCTTGAGCCCAGGGGTTCATATTCAGCCTGGGCAACATAGCAGGATCTTGTCTCTCAAGAGAAAAAAGAAAAATGCCTGTGTCAGGCCAGGCACGGTGGCTCACGCCTGTAATCCCAGCACTTTGGGAGGCTGAGGCGGGTGGATCACAAGGTCAGGAGATTGAGACCATCCTGGGTAACATGGTGAAACCACGTCTCTACTAAAAATACAAAAAAATTGGCTGGGCGTGGTGGCAGGCGCCTGTATTCCCAGCTACTCCGGAGGCTGAGGCAGGAGAATGGAGTGAACCTGGGAGGCAGAGCTTGCAGTGAGTCAAGATCACGCCACTGCACTCCAGCCTGGGCAACAAAGCAAGACTCCGTCTAAAAAAAAAATGCCTGTGTCAAATCAATTTACCTGAGCTCTCATATGAACAAAGGAAAGCAAATTTAACACTTACTATGACAAAAATTCAACTCAGATTGCCTTAAGCAAAAGAGGAAATTCATGATATTCTGTTACAAAGACGCCCAGAGATTTCTTGCTTTAGGCATGTCTGGATCCAGGACTCACACAGTGTCAGCGGGAATCTGTCTCTCAGCTCTGCTTCCTCCTGTGTTGGTTTATTATAAAGCAAAGGCAAGCCGGAAGCTCCAGGCTTTCAATCTACCAGATCAGCACCACCAGGCCAAGAGAGCGCCTTCTTGCAATAGTTCCAGCTCAACAACTAGGGCCGGGGCTCATTAGACTAACTTGAGTTGCAATCTGTTCCTGACTCAACTGCGTACAAGGGAATGAATGGAGTACTCTGTCTGGCCAGGGCTAGGTCACTTGTGCCTCACTCGAGTCAGCCTCCCCAGAACTACATAGACAGAGGGATTCACATACATACTCCCCAAAAGGTATCTGCTACATTTCTTTAAAATGATAGTGGCCAACCATGCACCCCATAAATATATATAATTATTTTGTACCCATTAAAATTTTAAAATAATAGTAGTTAACTTCTATTTAATAGTTAAATTATGTCCCAGACGCTGTGCCGAGTACCAGGAAAGCATTACCTTACTTAGTCCTCATGTTCATCCTGCAAAGTAGATATTATAATTATCCCCATTTTAATGATGAGCAAAGACCTTGATTCCTTCCCCCAAAGTATCCCCTTCTTTCAGGCTGTCACTGCTCTCTTCCTCATCTAAATCATATCTATTTCAGCAAAGAAACAGTAACACCTCAGTAAAAACTCTGTTTGATAAATCGGCTCTCTCAAGACACTGTGCACCTTAACTGCCTCTCAAGCAGGGCAATGCAGCATGTTTTCCTCTGATAAAGGAATTCTCAGCATCAGCAGGGCCAGAATTTGGAAAGTGGCTATGGCGAGGAGTCAGTCCCTGAGATCCCACAGTGCAGATTTTTGCCTCCCTAAAAAGGCAGGACCTGGCCGGGCACGGTGGTTCACGCCTGTAATCCCAGCACTTTGGGAGGCCGAGGCGGGCGGATCACGAGGTCATGAGATCAAGACCATCCTGGCAAACACGGTGAAAACCCGTCTCTACTAAAAATACAAAAAAAATTAGCCAGGCATGGTGGCGGGTGCCTGTAGCCAGACCTCACTGAAAAGAAACCAAACACAGCATTGGCAGGCAGAGATTTATGCAAAAGATATTGGGGCACTTGGTTTATAAATTACCTACACATGACAGAAAATGAACCTCCTTTATTCTTGTGCATCATTTTAAAAGTTACTTGACTGACAAGAAGTAATTTGAGCATATCTGCTCAGAGGTCTGACTTGTTTAAAAGGGAGATACACACATATGCAATGGTGAAGGGATAACTACATGAATTCACTTGTTGAATTAGACATAGAAATTTGGTAGAATGTCTTCAAGTGAACTAGAGACCTAAATGTAGAAAAACTCCAAAATAACAATAAAAGAAATGATTGGTGAATATATTAAGTTGGAAAACTTTCTTAATTAAGATTTAAAAAAGCAAGTCTTTTTTTAAAGACTTTTTAAAAAGATTATCTGACTAGATCAAAATTAAAAATGTCTTCTGACGAAACACAAAATAAACAAAGTTTAAAGGTATATATAAACTAAAAAAATGTACATAACATAAACATATACATAACAGGAGGTAAATGTCTACAGTATACAGTATACACAGAACTCTTATAGATTAATCATACAAGCAAATGATAGAAAGATGGGCAAAAATGCAAACAGAAAATTCATGAAATAGGAACTATGAATTATTAATAAAAATATAAAAACACAGTTTTACTGTAACCACGGAAATGCAAATTGAAACAATGACAAAACACAGTTCTTATTTATTAGATTGGCCAAAAGCATTAAAGTGTGATAAAATCAAGTATTAGTGAGGATATGGGGACATGGCTACTGTCACACATTGCAGGTGGGAACATAAATTTTTACAGTCACATCGGGCAGCAATTTAGCAGTACCAATTAGAATTTAAAATGCTCATATCTACATCCAAAAAAAGGTGTATAAAAATATTTATTATAGCATTGTCAGTAATTCAAAATATTAGAGACAGTCTATTATCCACTGGTAGGAAAATGGTTAAACTATGCCATGTCTAAATTTTGGAATCATATGCAGTAGTTTTTAACAATAAAGAATAGCCATAAGGAGTGACATAGAACCAGCACCAAGACACATTTTGAATAAAAAATGTAAGTTGCATAATATGTACTCTCCAATACCATTCATTGAATGCACACATGAACACTCGCAATGGTGTTACCTACTTAGTAAGAATGCACATATTATTATTGATTGCAATGATACAGTTATAGATAGAGATGTTGTTTGAGTGTAAATGCAGCAAGGTGGGTCTAGAATAATACATGTCAAACCAGAAGGGTATATGGGAAGGAATTAGGGACAGTGGACAAAGTCAATTTTTGCCATATCTATTAAGGTATTCATTTTTCTAAAGATATTTTATCAATGTTTTATTTAGAAAATTAGAATACATATTTAAAATTTTCTAGATGGTTAAAAATCATACACACAGTATTTAATTCTGCAAATATTTGTTGAGTCTCTTAAGTATTATATAATATATAGACACACAGGTGAAAAAGTCACTGTTTCAGTTTTGTTCATTCATTCAATCTTTTTTTTACTAAAAGTATTACATCTTGCATTCTAATATAGGAGAAGATAAAAAGCAAATAATTACATAATGTGATAGTTGGTGATAAATAAGAAGAAAAATAAAGATAGGGAAATCCAATTGTCCATCCCTTATGCCAAACAGACCTATCTTTCTATGCAGGTTTTGGGGACAGCTGCCCTTTCTATGGGGAAACATAAAAGGAGGTTAGTAGAACAAACTATAACCCCACCGCTGTAGTTGATCTTTGGGTTAAAATTAATAGTCAACTTCTCCCTCCTCCATTCTCCGTCAGATACCCCTCATCCTCAGTTATGAACTCAGCAAGGCTTAATGACTTCCTAAAAGTGGAATTTCTGAGTCAATAGATAAATGTGTAATTTCGCTAACTATTGCCAAATTCCTCTCCTTAGTACTATACATACTAAAATCCCAGCAGTGAATGAAAGAATCTCTTTCCCCATAACTTTCCCGAAAGAGTTTGTTGTCAATAATGGTATCTCTTAGTAAAGTTTTGATCTAAGCTTATCTTATTATGGGTGAGATTGAGCATCTTTTATATGGGTAAGATTCTTTTGCAATTTCCCTAAGATCTTTCTCTTCATATCCTTATTCCACTTTTCAATAGCGGTGTTGGTGTTTTCATTCTCTATTTTTATTTTTTTGTTTGTTTGTTTTACCCTTGGAAAGTCATGACTTCTCTATTTTTAGAAGATCTTTTTATATTAGAGATATTAATCCTTATTATAAAAGTTGCAAATACTTTTCAAAACTGATATTTTAGCAGAAACACGAAGAAATTGAGTGAATAAAGCATACAGCTATGTAAAAAGGAGTATTTGTGTTCTGTTAGGAGGTATATGGGGCTGCAGCAGGGTCCTTACTGGAAAGAATAGGTTATGGATCATGTACAACATTGTTAGCAATTGGGTATTAAGTCTGAAATTCAAGAAAAAGGTGACAGCCAAAGATAAAAAATCAAACACTGTCAACATATAGATGGTGTTTAAAGTGATGGAGCTACAATTTGTTCAAAGGATAGAGGTATATGCTATATAATTCTATAGTAGCTATTGCTATGCATATAAAAATATTTTCTATGGTGAGTGACACCTGCACTACATCTATAATCTAAATCACAGATTTTTATACTACCACCTGCACCTTATAGAGCAATGAACACCTCTGTCGTGCTGCAGTCATATAACATATCTAAAAGCTAAATGAAAGATTCACTGGGTGTTATCGCAATTACTTCTTTTGAAAAAAAAAAATAAGAAAGACAGGTATGCTAGCAAGAGATGGTGCCATATAGAGTAATGTGCCAAAACATTATAACATTATAATTTCTTCCAGGAATACTTCACAATGAAGGGTTAATTAGACCCTTTCTGGAAATGAGAGAAATGGGAAAGAAAATCTGTGAAGCAGCACGTGGCTCAGGAACCCCTACATATTTGACTGTCAGCTATATTCTCCTTATGTATAAGTGTCTGGAGCATCTGTTTTTACTGCTGAGATAGGAGGTGGCCAGAGTGCAAGTCTGACTGGGGGTGGAAGAGACCTGCTGGCAGAGAGACAGAGCCAGGCTGCTGAAGTCATAGAACCAGATTCTCCTGACATCTGGAGTTGGTAATTAAACCTCTCCCAAGTGGACAGTTGTTTACATCACTCTAATGATCAAGTCTATCTCTAGGAAAACATTGCATATTTTCAATAAGCATTATAAATATTATACGGCATCTTTGAATGTATCATTTCTGGGTAATGCCACTACCATCCAAACGAGAGCAACAAGGAGGTCAGGAAAGTGTGCGGTAAAAAAGAAACTGCACTGGGAAAATCAAGAATCCTGGATTCTAATCTTAACTCTGCCATGACCCAGCACGGACGTGGGCAAGTTAGATAAAACATCTTCATAATTGAATTGTACTGAATAAGAAGAGAGAAAGAAGAAACATTTATAAGATAGCTAGTTCCACTCTCTCGATGTCTTAGTTCATTTTCTGCTGCTATAACAGAATAGCATAGACTGGGCAATTTATTTAAAAAAAAAAAAAAAACAGAAGTTTAATTGGTTCACAGTTCTGGAGACTGAGAAGTCCAAGAGTGTAACAGTGGAATCTGGTGAGAGTCATCCCATGTTGGAAGGGCAGAAGGGCAAGTGATCTCACAAGACAGAGAGAAAATGGGGGCTGAACTTATTTTCTTATCAGGAGCCTACTCCCACAATAAGTAACCCACTCCTGAGATACTGGCATAATTCATTCATGAGGGTAAAACCCTCATAACTTGATAATCTTTTAAGGACCCCAAAACACTGTTCCGTTGGGAATTAAATTTCCAACACACGAGCTTTTGAGGGACATATTCAAACCATAGCATTCTGCTTCTGGTCTCCAAAATTCATGCCCTTCTTACATGCAAAATACATTTATTCCATACCAATAGCCCCAAAAGTCTTAACACATTTCAGCATCAACTCAAAAGTCCAAAGTCCAGATTCTCATCTGAATCAAATATGAGTTGGACTCAAGGCAAAATTCACTCTGAGGCAAGTTGCCTTCAGCTGTGAGCTTGTGAAACCCTAACAAGTTATCTATGCCCAAAATACAATGGTAAGACAGGTGTAAGATAGACATTCCCAGGCCAAAAAAGAGAAATAGGCAAGAAAAAATGGGTAACTAGTCCCAAGTAAGTCCAAATTCCAACAGAGAAAACAACATTAAGTATTAAACCTGGAGAATAATCTTATTTACTCCATGTCTTGCTTCCTGGATACAATGGGGAGGGGGTGGGGTCTCTGAGTTCATAGGCAGCCCTACCCCTATGGCCTTACTGAGCTCAATGCACACAGCATTCCCAGGCTGGCATTGCACATCAGTAGCTCTATAGGGCTGGGGTCTCTGAGGTGGTCTTGCTCCCACAGCTTTACTAGGCACTACCCTATAGTGGGAGCTTTCTGCAGTGACTCCACCATGGCAGGTTTCTTCCTGAGCTTTCAGGCAGTTCACAGCATCTTTTGAAAACTAAGTGAAAGAAATCATGCTTCCGCAGTTCTTGCATTCTCTGCACTTGCAGAATGAGCACTGCCTGGACACTACCAAGGCTGACAGGTTATACCTTTCGGAGTGGTGGTCCAAGCCACACCTTGGGACAACTTAAGCTGTGGCTAGGGTAGCTGAGGAGTGCCGTTCTGGAAAGCAAGGAACAGAGAACTGAGGCAGCTCTGGGTAGCAAACTCATAGAGGATGCCCTGGGCCTATTTCCTGAAACCATGCTGCCCTCCTGGGGCTCAGGGCCTGTGATAGAAGGGACAGCGTGGAAGACCTTTGAAATGCCTTTAGGGGTCTTTCTCACATTGTCTTGATGAATAACACCTGGCTCCCTCCTCTTCATCGTAGTCTTTTTATCAAATGGTCACTTGGCCACACTCTTATTATTCTCTCTCAAACATGCTTTTCTCCACTTTATATCACTAGGCTTCAAATTTTTCAAATAATTCCATTCTGCTTCCCTTTCAATTATAAGTTCTGTCTTCAAGTCATCTCTCTCTTCTCATATCTCACTGCATGCATTAAAAGCAGCCACACAGCAGCCTGAACACTTTGTTGATTAGCTATTTCTTCTGCCAGATATTCTAGTTTCTTGCTCTAAGTTTTGGCATTCTATAAGGTTCCAGAAGAAGGACACAATTCTGCTGAGGTCTTGCTACTTTATAGCAAGGATGGCTTTTACTCCAGCTTCCAATAACTTAGGATAACTTCATCATTTCTATCTCAGACCTCATCAGAGGGTCTTTACTATCTGTGTTTTTACCAACACTCTGGTCATGACTACTTAAATAATCTCTAAGAAGATTTAGACTTTCCCTAACAGTTATTCTTTTCTCCTTAGCCCTCATCAGAATCACCCTAATGCTCCATTCATGGTAATACAGGCTTTTTCTAGCCTGGTTCTCCAAATTGTTCAAGCCTCTACCCATTACACAATTCCAAAGCCGTTTCCACATTTTCAGGTATTTGTGATAGTAACAACCCCACTTCTTGGGACCGATTTTCTGCCTTTGTCTTCTGCTGCTATCAAAAAATACCCAGACTGGGTAATTTATAAAGAACAGAAGTTTATTTGGCTCACAGCTTTGGGAGCTGGGAAGTCCACGAGCATGGCACTGTCATCTGATAAAGATCATCTCTGGTATCTGGTGAGGGTCCTCAATGCTAGAAGAGTAGCCAGCTTACAAGACAGAGAGAAAATGGGGGGCAAAGTTATCTTTTTATTGGGAGCCCACTTTTACAATAACAGCATTAATCTATTTATGTGTGCAGAGTCCTAATGACATAATCACCTCTTAAATGCCCCACCTCTCCACACCATTTGCACTGGGCTTTAAGTTTCCAATACATGAACTTTGAAGAACACATTCAAACCATAGAATTCTCTTCAAGGAATCAGCCTCTTGCTAAGAACACACATCTGGTACATTTTCTGCCATGAGGAAAAAAAAAAGAAAAGAAAAACTCACGCCTGCCTAAGTGCCCTGCAATGCTGGTGACTGGGCGAATAATTCTGTTGTATTTTGAAATAAGGTGTTAGCAAGATCAGGTGCCTGCACATCTGAAATTGTATGTGATAACATGGCATGTCTGGAAAAAGGGATAGTTTTTTCTACTTTTGGAGAAAAAAAGAAAGTGGTGATATTTATTCACATTTATTCACTTCTTTCCCAAACACCAATAATGTTCAGGCATGATAAAATAAACATACTTGTCAAAATGCAAGCATTTATCCTGAAGAACTGACATTAACACATTAATATCCACATAATCATTAGCTCTGAAGAATCTCAGGGTAGGTATCTGTCTCCTGAAGGAAAATATACACTCATAACATCCATGCTGAAAGCAAAATCAAGAACACAACCCCATTCACAATAGCCACAAAAAGAAAAAAAATACATAGAAATACAGATAACCAGAGAGATGAAGGATCTCTACAATGAGAATTACAAAAGACTGCCTAAAGAAATCAGAGATGACACAAACAAATAGGAAAAATATTCCATGCTCATGGATAGGAAGAATTTATATTGTTAAAATGCCCATATTGCCCAAAGCAAATTACAGATTCAATTTCATCAAACTATTGATGAAATTCTTCACAGAATTAGAAAAAACCATTTCAAAATGTATACGGAACCAAGAAAGAGCTCAAATAGCCAAGGCTATCCTAAGAAAAAAGAATAAAGCTAGAGACATAACCTGACTTCAAGCTATTTATACTTCACCATGGTACTGGTAAAAAAAACAGACAAATAGACCAACAGAACAGAACAGAGAACCCAGAAATAGTGCCACACATCTACAACCATCTGATCTTCAACAAAACTGACAAAAATGAGCAATGGGGAACGGACTCCCTATTCAATAAATGTTGATAGAATAACTGGCTAGCCATATGCAGAAGATTGAAACTAGAGGCCATCCTTAAACCACATACAAGCATCAACTCAAAATGGATTAAAGAATTAAATGTAAAACTGAAAAGTATAAAAATCCTGGACAATGACCTAGGAAATACCATTCTGGACATAGGACCTGGCAAAGGTTTCATAATGAAGACAACAAAAGGAATTGCAACAAAAACAAAAATTGGCAAGTGGGATCTGATTAAACTAAAGATCTTCTGCACAGAAAAAAAACTATCAACAGAGTAAACAGACAACCTACTGGAACTGGAGAAAATATTTGCAAAATATTTGCATTCAGCAAAGGTCTAATATCCAGAACCTATAAGGAACTTAAACAAATTACAAGCAAAATACAAACAATCCCACTAAAAAGTAGGCAAGGAACATGAACAGACACTTTTCAAAAGAAGGCATACATGCAGTCAACAAGCATATGAAAAAATGTTCAACATCACTAATCATTAGAGAAATTCAAATCAAAACCAAAATGAGATACCATCTCACAGCAGTCAGAATGGCTACTAGTAAAAGGTCAAAATATAACAGATGCTGGCAAGGCTGTAGAGAAAAAAGAATCTTCATACACAGCTGGTAGGAATGTAAATTCGTTCAATCATTGTGGAAAGCACTTTTGCAATTTCTCAAAAAAATTTAGAATTACTATTTGACCCAGCAATCCCATTATTGTGTATATGCCCAAAGGAATATAAATTGTTCTGTCATAAAGACACATGCACACATATGTTCATCACAGCAGTATTCACAATAGCAAAGACATGGAATCAACCTAAATGCCCATCAACAGTAGACTGGATTTCAAAAATGTGGTACATATACACCATGCAATACTATGCAGCCATAAAAGAATGAGGTCATGTCCTTTGCAGCAACATGGATGGAGCTGGAAGCCATTATCCTTAGAAAACTAACACAGGAACAGAAAACCAAATACTGCATGTTCTCTTTGTAAGTGGGCACTAAATATTAAGTACACATGGACACAAAGAAGGGAGTAACAGACAGGGCCTACCTGAAAGTGGAGGAAGGGAGGAGGGTGAAGATCGAAAAACTATTAAGTACCATGCTGATTACCTGGGTGACAAAATAATCTGTACACCAAACCCCCAAGACATACAATTTACCTATATAAGAAACCTGCACATGTACCCCTGACCCTAAAATAAAAGTTAATAATAAATAAATAAATACTTTTCATATGGCAATTAAAAAAAAGAAGGGATGTGAGCAGGTTAACTTTCATGGGTAGGTGAGAAGGAGCTGAAATAAGAAATCTAAAGGCAGACTTGGAATACCAACTACACCAGGAGACCCTGGGGACCCAGAAAATATATTTCTCCAAAATCACTCCCAATTCAACATTTTTTTCTAGAAAGATATTCTCCCCTGGGAATTTACACATTCTTGTTTGTGATCCGAGTGCTTTACTGGGCTGTGCGAACACCGAGCATATTATTTCACCTTTCTAACCTTGGGTTTCCTCATCTATAACACAGCAACACCTACCATCTATTTGTCCCCACTGATGCTGGGCACCATAGTAATAAAAGTAACTTCACATTGTTTAGGGTCTCCTCCTATTCTGTGAACAAGTGTGTCTCAGGAATTAAGGTAAGGAAACTGAGGCACAGAGAGTTTAAGTAATTTGCTCAAAATCACACAGCTAATAATAAAGGAAGTCAGGATTTACACTCAACTATTCTTATTTAAGAACCTTCTTAACTACTTCCTGGTGTTTCACTGCCTTCAGTGCATTTTAAGAAGGACTAAGTCCAGTCAGCATGTTCAAAGAGGAAAGGGAAGAACACCACTTCCTAACTTCTATGCTAGATTATTACACCAGGGGCAGGAGGACTTCAGAGCCCAAGCATTTAACCCCAAGAATGCGCTGAGTAAATAAACCTTGTTCACTTTCATAGATTTGTTCAAAGAACTTTTAAATCTATAGAGTATCTTACAGTCAGCAGTTATTAATACACATGCACCCAGCAAAGAATTTGTAACACAGGTAAGCAGGACATAGGCCTCTTGAAAGGGAGATGAGAAATGTGAGAAAGAATTTGTTTGACATTGATAACGTTTGATTAGTTTCTTGTAGCTGCTGTAACAAAAGACCACAAACTGGATGGCTTAAAACAACAGATATGTGTTGTCTCAGGAGCCCCAAATCAAGGCATCTGCAGGGCCATTTTCCCTCTAGGAATTCTAGAGCAGAATCTGTTCTTTCTCTCCTCCTGCAACTGGTACTTATCGGTATTCCTCAACTTGAGGCTATATCACTTCACTCTCTCCCTCGGTGGTCACATTTCCTCCTCCTCTTCTGTCTCTTCTCTTCTCCCTTATAAGAATCCTTGTAATGGCATTTAGGGTTCACCTAGATAATCCAGGATGATCTCATGCCCCCAAAATCCCTTTTTTCAAACAAAATAACAAATAACATTCACAGGTTCCAGGTATTTGACATGCACATCTTTGGCAGGGAGCATTTTGTGGCCTACCATAGGCAGTAATGACTCCCTGTTGCAGGTGCCCCCTACTTTATAAAGCCCCAAATTTCGAACATATACAAAAAGATGTTTGCCAGATGAAAGCATTCAGTGCCAGGATCCCATGAAAGAAAAAAAAAATCTCTTTGCTGCCACTGGGATGGTTCAACTTTCCAAATCTCATATTTCACACTTTTTCAGAAATTTGCCAAATCTATGAAAAAGGTGCCCTGTTACATGGCTTGCACACTCGCCACGAACAGTCCACTCCTCTGCTGGGATAAGCCGAGGGTATCGACTTTAGGCAGACCATCCTTCCAAAAGGCTGAGACTTTGAGGCACAAGCTTCCTCTATGTAAGCAGACTTCCAAGGATGCTTAAGGGGACCAAGCATGATACCAATTTGCAGCTTCTCAAATGTGCTGCTGATCTCTGGTTGCCTTTGATCAGGAGAAATGGCAGCATTTTGTCAGTGTTCCAAAGCCAGTCTACCCTGACCTTTTTTTATAATCTAGTCTGCTGTGGACATTATAAAAAGAATATGTACAAGGTCAGGCTCTGACAAAATGCAGAAAGCAAATCCCAAGGCTAGTGGCAGCCAGTCTGAGCAGATATCAGAAGCGATACACCAGCCCAAAGCCACCTACCAGACAGCAGTTAAGCCCTTTGACAAGCCCAATTCCAAATAGAAACTGGAAGAGGGAGGTGGAAACAGCATCTTCTCTTGAAGGGAAAAGGAACTAAGTACAGTAGCAGATGGAACATGGCCTTACACTAATCCAGGCCCCATAATTACATTCCGGAACCATGCCAGCAAAGGAAGACAGTATTCAAAAATAGCAGGTGCCTCCTGGAGATGTTTTGCCAGAGAGGCTTTGTAAGGTATCAGGCTTATAGCCTAGGCTATGAAATCATTGGTGAAGCTCAGGATCCAGCTAGCTCTACAGAGAAGACTAGATTGAGCTGGTGCTGCTTTTATATTCCTTGGAGAAATACTGGCTCCTAAGTAGATTTGCCTCTGGGGTCCTTCAGCTGTGCATAGACTTTGTTGATGAATAGGTAGTCACAGACACAGAGCAGTCCTGGCAGCAAAACTGGCTGCCCAACTGCCTGCATCAATGCATATCACGGCCGTTGTGGATCTCAAAGTTGAACCAGAGAGATGATTTCAAAGACAATGCTTATTAATGTGGTCCAGCCAGTCCTTCAGCATTGTATAGAGTGACTAATTTTAGAGCTGGACTCTGGAGTCTGATGGACCTAGATGGTCATCCAGTTCTACAATTACTAGTATGTGATCTTAGGCAAGCTCCTAAGCCTCTCTATACTATGGGACTTTTTCATCTGTGAATAGAGAATATATTTCCTAAATCAAAGCAGTGAAGTAAAAATGACACTGTAACAAGACAATCAGCTCATAGCATGGCACATGTTAAAAGTACTTAGTAAATATTAAATAAATAATAAGATAATGATGATTGCATGGATAGAATAATGGAAGTGGCTGTCAGGAGCAAACACTGAAGGCCATCATGCATAGAAATTCCCAAAAAGGCAAGAACGGCCAGCAGCATTCAGGTATCTGTTTTATTTCTTTTAGTTTGTTCCCCCAAGTCTGAAGGATGCTTTCCCCTTTCACCTGGTCTTGGCAAGCAGGGAGGATGAACAAAGACCACATAACTCTCCCACAGTGCAAGCTGAAACTCTCAAGAAGAACAGTCAGCAGCAGGATGCTGTGCCTGGTCCCATCCTCTCAGCAGTCCACAGATGTGCTAGGATCAGGCACAGTTGGACACATCATCAGCTCTGCTCCAGGAAGACCCCCATTCCCTGCTGACTTACCTTTTTGTAGGGTTTTCATGTAGGCAGACTTCCAAGTCTGGAAAAACGGCAAGAGCTTAGGCACCGGCTGCTCAGGGGAGTTGCACAACCGACAGTGTTGGAAACATCAGCTGATAGCACCTGGACAGCTTGTGTGAAATCAAGCAACAGCCCCTCCCTCTGAGGGAAGGGGACCACCCTTCCCAGCTGCCTTATTTCCAGGATTGTGAGAGCCATCTGGTTCATCTAGTGAGCAGTTCTGCCCATATTCCCAAAGTCCTTCTTTGAGCTAATTAAACACTGACTTATCAATCACCTAGTCTGGTCTGTGTAGAGATGAAGCTTTTCATAAAGGTTAGAAGTGTGCTGAGCTTTGGAATCTGGTAGTCATAGACTCAAACCATAGCATCACCATTCATTAGCTCTGTGACTGTGGGCAAGTCAAAAAGCTTCTCTGTGTCTCAGTTTCCACATCTCTAAAAGAGAAATAAAAATTATACCTATAATTATAGGATTATTTTGAGGATTGAGATAAGGTACAAGAAAGACAACACAAGCCTGGCACATGATAGCACAAATACACAGTAGCTAAACTGAGTTGGACTCTATGCTGAATTTAAAAAGCTTGAGGCCAGATCTCCTCAACTCAAGTTGATGCCTAGAATTTTACGACACATCTAGGTGGGGAAAAAAGTCTCCACATCACTTCCTTCCAAACCACAAAATACTTACAGCTGAAATTGAAGATAAAGGGCCCACCTCAATTTTTCCCCTCTACTTAAAAACCTTGGTCAGAGTTGATAACATCTTATTATGATGGATGCCTGTTGGCATCCAAAAGCAATGGAGATTGCCTGTTACTGTAACTGCTGTAGTTTCTCTGGTTCCCATTCTATATTCCATCCTTTGGAATTCTATCCTATATTTCCTTAATCTTGTTCTGATCTTCCTATTTTCCCAGTACGTCTCATCTAAGCCATTTCTGGAAGTACCTTTTATTCAGTCATTTATGCTTTTAACAAAGATTTACTCATCCAACCCCAACATGGCAGCACCAATCTAAGCCTGGAGATGAGCAAGATACCTGGGGATCCTGCACTGTGTCAAGGTAGGTAGACATTTAAATGAGCAAATCAGTTCATGGGTAAGGGTAATAATAGTAGCTCAAAGCAGATGCAAATAACCCGGTCTTGAGTGAATGGATGAGGTTGACTGAGGAAATCTTCTAAGAGAAAGTGGCATTTAAGCCGAACCAAAAGAATGACCAGGAAATACTCAGGGGAAGAAAAGAGGAAAAAGTGTTTCAATCAAAGACAATCCAACCATCGATCTTGACCTATGCTTCAAGCACAGCTAGGGTTACTACAGCCCAGCAAGAACTATTCATCACTGCCATTGATCCTCCCTACCCACTAGAAAACTTCGAAATTTTAGAGCTCACATCTTGTTAAAATCTCTTCCCCTCTCAAGAACTAAAGCCTCTCCAGCACAACCTCAATTCACTCAGAGAAGAAGAGAAAAAGAAAAATAGGTTGCATTCAGAAAAACTCAAAAGCTCTCCATCTGTGAACCATAGAGGACACTTGTTGATCAGATTGCCAGAGAAAGCCAACAGAAAGGCAGAGCTCTTCCTTCCTCCCTTTCAAGAGCAGAGCTCAAAACTGCCTTCACGTCTAAGCAGAGATGACCTGGTTGACAAGGTCATGCCATTTCTTTACCTGTCAAATAAATGGACTTTCTCAGTTTCCACTGTGGATGAAAATATAATATTTCTGTTTGCAATTTCAATTTCACAGATGACTGGCATCTGCAGGGACAGAGAATTCTAATAAAATTGCAGAAGCATTTAATACAATGACTGGCAGATGGGGAAAGGGTTTGTGGCAACTCCATTTTTCTGATTATGTTAACAAAACATGGCATGTGCTTTTCTAATGCACTGACATTGTTTCATTTACAGTTTAAATCTGATGACTACAAACAGTGATTAGGACTTTTGGGGGGCAATGCCATTTACCACTTGAATGGTTTAATAATATATAGTTCCTTGTATTTTTTTCCAATCAGACAATTAGCATTCCAGCTTCTGCCCTTAATAAAGTTACACGGGACAATTTCAAAAAATTATCTGAGTGCAAAAATTTTAAAAAAATTATCTGAGTGCACCATTGAGTCAATAAATTATTTATGCACACTTGATTTGGAAATTAAGCAAAAGTGAAGTACTTTTTAACCACAATAGAAAGCCATTTAAATAAAAAGTAGGCCCAAAAGGTCACTATAAAATTAAAAGCGATTATTGATGGAACAGGATGAGGCAATTGCAGGGAAAGTTGCTACTCAGCTGCTTAAAGAAGAAACATGTTAAAAGCACAGTCCATCTATCAACACTCCTTAAATGGTCCCTTCAAAGAGAAGGCTTAAGATAATCATGAAGCCAGATATGTATGTAATTTGCTTGCAGCCTTGCCCTGTGATGCTAGCCAAGTTTCTTGGGCTTAAGTTTCAATGGTGATCAATTTAAAAGTGTTGAACTAGTTCCCAAGTGCTGGTGCTTGGACTAGAGGCTAGATGACTGTATAAGTATCATGTACAGAGTTTTTGTTGTTGATGATGTTGTTCCTGCGATTCCTTGGCTCTAACCACCAAAGAGTAGGGTTCGGTGGGGCTGGAGTAGGGCCAGAGGACTAGGTTTGGGAGCATGGGCCTAACTTATTTCCAACTCTAAAGTGTAATCATATAAATATACAATGAGAAACCCAAGGCACAAACTTGCATTTGACTAAAAATGGCAAATACCTAAGATGGAGAGAGAGAGAGAGAACACGTGTGGAGAAAGAGAGAGATAGGGTCTCGCTCTGTTGGCTCAGCTGGAGTGCAATGGTATCATCTTAGCTCTCTGCAGCCTCGAACTCCTGGGCTCAAGGGATCCTCCCATCTCAGCCTCCTGAGTAGCTCGGACTACAGGTGTATGCCACTACACCCAGCTAGTTTTTTTTTTCTATTTTTTGTAGAGATGGGCTCTGGCTATGTTGACCAGGCTGGTCTCAAACTCTTGGCCTCAAGTGATCCTCCTGCCTCAGCCTCCTAAAATGTTGAGATTACAGTATATTTTTAACTAACTGACTCTATGTAGTTAGTTACATAACTGACTCTATGTATATGCAGATGTTGTGGGACAAGACATAGTTTGAGGTACTCAAGACATAGTTTGAGACTGCTTTATTTAAGAAGAGTTTGGTAATCCCTTATGTCTTCAGACCCAGTTGTGCAGCTATAGGGAGCCTGGGCGAGCCACTGGCAGGCTAAGCTGAGCAGAGAGGAAAAACCAAATTAAAACTCAAGAACTACTGGAGCAAGAGAGCAAGGACAGAGAGCAGCTCATGTGGAGCAAAGTCTGCTTTTCTCAGAGCCAAGACAATAACTGGAAACTACAGCAGTCTCTGCAGGTAAATAAAATGTACTTTGAGGAAAACGGTGCTTTCTCCTGCACCAAAACCACAGGCTTTTCCTACGGATATTGAGGCAACTTGCACCAGGTAGTCCTCCAACCCTGCTCTTCCAGATACAAATTTTTCAGTCTATAAAAAACCTTAACATGCAAATACTCTCAAGGGTAAGAAACAGCATCTTAAGCTATATAATTTATCATCTAAACTCTTCATCTTGAGAACTAGGTAAAAGAAGAATCCCCAAAGGAAAGAGCTTCAGACAGACAAAGAGAGAAACTTCATGAGAGGTAACCAGGAGAAGGCAACCATAGAGGGCTGAACAGCAAGACAGACACCAAGTTCCACCCCACAATATTTCCTGGGAACAGCCTTGCCAATCCATGAAATAAGAAAAATGTTATTCTGTGCCTTCCCACTTCTCAGAATGCTTGCAAGGTTACAGTTGATGTTGTCATAATGCATCCCAGTACTATGAAGAAATTAGCTGCATAGATCCACTATGACCACCTTTCACCTGGGGCAGTTTGGATGCCAGGTTTAGCTGATGATTGTCAGGAGAGCACTTAAAGAATGTCATTTCCGTCATTTTATTACCTGACCCACTGCCAGTTGAGTCTTACCAGACTGTTTGCAGTCTCATTAGTTGCCATGGATGCATCTCCTTATCTAAATGACATTTCAGTCAACATCTGCCCTACCACCACCCCTAGAGAGGAGAGTGAGTTCTCCAAGGAGAATTCTGGAAACATCCCAGCCTGTTTCATTATTATTACTATTATTAGTATAATTACTTCATTATGTAGTTTTTAGCTCATATGACATCAAACTCTCCTGTTATTCATAGAATAAGATCAATGAATAATTAAATTAGATCTTGGAAAAATCTACAGCTTGATACCACCAAATTATGCACATAAATACAGAGCACAAGCACGTGGCTAACTTTTCAAAACAATACCCTGTGTGTCACACTAGTTAAGCAGAACAAACATGAGCCAAGTACCTGCTCATATAAGGCACTGTGCTAGACCCATTCTGTGGCCACATTTAATCTTCATGCCGTATGGCAGACTGGATTATCCCTGTTACACGGGTAAGAAAATGGAGTCTCAGAGTGGTCAAGTATAATGGAAACAACCACCTACATAAGCCCTTCTTATGGGCCAGGCCTGTTCTAAGAGCTGTACATGCATCAACTTATTTAATCCTCACAATAACCTATGAAGTAGGATTAATTATTCCCCTGTTACAGATGAGTAGATTGAGGCACAGAGATTATATATACAACTCTTCAGTTTCAAACACCTAGCACCAACACCAAGAATCAGAGCCAGGCAATTTGGCCTCTGTGTACTTGACCCTACCCTGTTTCATTCTCAAATGGTATTAGGTCATAAAGATGGCAGTTAATAGAGATGAACTTTAACTCAGCCACACTCCAGGTAGGGTACTGAATCTGTATATGTTCCCACATATTTCACCTAAAGGCACTTGCTTTCAGTACAGATCAGAATCTAAATTCTCTCACGGCACAGACCCAAGGAATTCTTTAAACTAAGTACTTAAAGCACAGATGCTTATTAACCAACTGACAACTGATTTAAGCCTTCATATTACAGCCCTTTCTAAGCTGTACATTTAAGAAGATAAGTGCATTATAAAACCCCATTCCCACTCACCTGGGGGTTTCCAGGCACCGGTCCTTAGGACATAAATGTTGGACCAGAGTTAGCTAGCAGGAGAGTACCATGGGGTAGGCGAATGGAAGGGAAGGAAGGAGAAAGAACAGGGAGGAAATAGCAAAAGAGAAGAAAAGGAAAGACATTTATTGAGTGCCTACTATGTTCTAGGAATTCTACTAGAACCTCTACATATGTTATTGCACTTTACCCTCATAATAACCTATGAGGTGTGTAATAATACCCTGAAGATTATCTTCCTCATGTGCAAAACAAATCAAAATTAAACTAGTCTCTACCCAACATCAAAGCCTAATCTCTTTCCATTATTCTCATGCTGTCTCCCTAAGGTCAGCTCTTCAATGTCAATTCCATTGGCCAAAAAAATATTTGATCCATCTCTCTTATCTCCATGTTCGCATCTATAAAATAGAGATAATAACGGTTTTTCTTCAGAGGTATTCTGCAGATTAAATGAGGTAGCCCTTGTAAAGCACTTAGAAGTGTGCATGGCACAGAGTAACCACTCAATTGTCAGTGCTCTTAATGGATGATGTAGCAATGAACAAGAGAAGAAAGACATGCCAGGTTCTGCACTAGGTGCAAGTGTTAAGAAATTATACCACTCTGGCAAAACATACCTTAGGCCAGTTCAGCTTACAGCCCTCCCTTAGTATCTCAAAGACCAGCAGGAGACATTCTCCAGCAGTGCTTCTCAAGCTGCAATGTGCATATAAATCACCAGGGCTCCTTGCGAAAATGCAGATTCTCGCTCAGTGGTTCCAGGCAGGGACCAGAGATTCTCCATTTCTAACAAACTCCTAGGCAATGCTCTGGCCCAATACACCTCACTTTAAGTGGCTAGGACCTAAGGAACTGCTTTCCTCCTATTTCCCAGCCTCTAAATTCTCACCCTGTAACGTGCCTGAGATAATGAAAACAACCCAGGGAAAATATATCATCTTCAACAACCAAATGTCAAATAAATCAAATCCTCAAGCACTGAGAGCATAAAAGCTATTGAAGGCAGCTTTCCGGGGCTCCTGGGACTGCGAACCCTTTCTGCACATTCTCCTGGCAGCCAACTAATCACCAGGTGGAGGGAATGCCTTCATTTTCCCCTCCCTACCCTTGAATCAAAAGGAGTAAAATGAATCTGATAAAGCCTGTGTGGTCCCAGGTCCAATTTGAAGGTTTAGTCCTTTTGTAATCTATTTAAACTCCCAAATGAATATAAAGAAGAGGGAGGGCTAGTTTACTCATGCGTGTTGGAATACCTTTGGAATCTTTGTCCTCTCACTGTGTTCCTTCTCATTGTCCTCCCTCTAGCTGTATTTCCTCCACCAGCAACATTCCATTTCAAGCCACAGGACTATAAAGACAGACGCCACAAAGTTCATCTGTTATTCAGTGACCACAGGAAATGCCAGAGATTCTGAGAAGCAATTGAAATTGAACCATGTAACAGCCAACCTGACCCTCTTCACTCATGCCCCTCAGGATCCTCCTGGGTGTAACATCAATTAAGACAAATTAACATAAAGAAAGTTGGACTGGAAGAAACACCATTTCTTTCATGAAATACTAGCGGCCCCATGTTGTGATTCAGACCATTGCGAAATGTTTCAAGTATGACTCTGAGAAAAGCTTTCACAAATATTTTATGAGCTTCAAAATTATAAGAAGTCACCAAGCCCCTTCTTTCCACTGCTACCATTTTGCAAGCACAACATCACAAGGAGTGGAGCGAAGAGATCAAGTGCAAGGAGCTTGCTTCGTTCACTCGCTGACCTAGGCAGTCAGGAATGCCATCTTGTCCTGGTCCTGTAAGGTCTTTATAATCCTTGTCCATCCAGTACGATGAAGAAGCCAGGCTACACTAGAAACTAAACATGGGATTTTGCCCAGTTTTCACGCATCAAGCCTCTTTCGAAGGTTGTGCTCTAAATGATCTCATTCAAAGCACAAGGAGAACATGCATTAGTGAAGAACATGGGCTCTGCAGTCAGACTTCTTGAGCTCTGGCACTTACTATCAGTGAGACGGTGGATAAATCTTAGTTTCTCTTAGTTTTGCTTTACTTATTCATGAATTGAGGTTCATAAAAGCACCAACCTATAAGGTTACTGTGACAACAAAATGACACATAAAGCACAATGCCTAGCATAGGTAAAAACTATTAGCCTGCCTTGCAGCACTTACCAGGTATGAATGAAAAAGAAAGCAAAATTTGCAAGTTTCTGCCCCCTGTAACTATATTGCTAGCTCATATTAGGACACTGAATGATTCATAATATAATTGAACACCAGAGATAAATGTTTCTTTACTCCCTGGGCTTCAGCATCTCTATCTGTAAAATGAGGTGGTTGTATTAAATCGCTTACCTTCTCAATTCCAACAAGAACTGTCTAGAAATTGTTGAGTAATTCCCCAGGGATGCAAGCAAATCCCCAAAGACCCCCTCCTTGAGGCTGAGATGGGGACTGATATTAAATTACAGCTGCACAAACAGCAACTTCATCACATGAAGTTTACCTAGCACTGCCTGTGTGTCTTTCATTCCTTCACCTTTGTGTTGGGTGTACCTATGCGCCAGACCCTAATGGAAGCAGTGAGATGGCCAGGATGCTGAGGTAAGGGAGATGTGGCCCCTAGAACCAAGAAACTCACAGATCAGTAACAGAATAAAGTCAGCATAAAGACTGAAGGTGTAGGGCAGTGAGAATATTTGTTTTACTACTAGTGATAGAAAGGCTATCTGTGGTAACCTTCAGGATATCTCCCATGGACTCCAAGACTTAAGTAAAGAATAGCAACCACTGTAACTCCTATGACTAGAGCTGCCCCTGCTATTATAAGTGCTTAAATGTCTACTCTATGCCAAGCCCATATCAACTACATTGAATCCTTTACATTAGTCCCCTGAATTAGGTATCATTATCTTCGATGGGCCACAAACATCAGCCATCTTTCTGCTCTGGCTTCTGTCAACAGCAACCAGAGCACTCACAGATTTTTTTTTTTTTTTTTTTTTAGCCTGAGAGCCTACACTTACCCTACATGAACCCTTCCTGACTGCAGCTGTTTAGAACACAAACAAGAACTTGACCTCGGGCAGTCAATTTACGGACTGGTTAAGAAAAAGGGTCAACTGGACCAATTAAATTCTGTAATCTTTCTCTCCCAGGCTACAGATGAGAATCAACTCTTTAAATATATAGTTATCAAGCTCCACCTCAGGCCAGTTAAATCAAACTGAGGGGAGGTGAGCTGGAACACATATTTTGTAGAGCTCTCTTGTTGACTCTAACATGAAGCCAAGGTTGAACATCACAGCTTTAGAGTAGTGGTTCTCCCCAAGTGGGGTCCCCAAAGTAGCAGCATCAGCATCTCTTGGGAACTTGTTAGAAATACAGGCTCTTGGGCTCCACTCCAGGCCTACCAGATCAGAAATGCTGGTGGTTGTACTCAGCAATCTGCATTTGAACAAACCCTCCATATGATTCTGACAGACACTGAGGTTTGAGCACCACAGCTTTAGAGCCTCACTACTCAAAATGTTGCTCATCAACCAGCAGTATCAGAATCACCGGCAAACTTGCTAGAAGCACAGAATATTCTGCCCCAACCTAGAGTCGGTGAATGAGTATCAGCATTTTCACAAGATCTCCAGATGACTGGTGAAAATTAAAAATCCTAAGCCTTCCAACTGACTGAATGAACCCCTTTCTTGGCCAAGGGAATCCCAGAGAAACTGTAAAACCTGAGTTCCCTGCCATGAAAGGATGGGAAATCAGACACACCTCATTATACTCCCACCCTTTCATTGTTTAGACACAACTGACCAGCATTGTTATACTAAAGATTATAAGACTGACAGAACAGACTCTTTGTGGCAATAAGATACCAAATTATAAACAGGGCCTAGGGCCATGCCAGGCAATGGTTAAGTCACACATCCCTACACTTAAAGAATAAGCTATGTTCTAACTGTCACAAGGTTTTCATTTTCCTCCAGCAGCTAAACCAGCACTGGCTTGAGACAAACAATATTGAGACAATTGCAGCTCACCCACCATCAGAACTTGACTAACTGTCCCCCTTCCCTGTTCCACAAGCCATAAGTTCAGGTTTTTTGGACAAGAGACTGATTTCGGTAACTTTCTCCTGATACGAGACCATGGACCACAGTCTTGTTCTGGCTGGTTTACAGAGAATGCTTATTGGATGCCTTCATGTCCTTGCTCCACCTTTTGATGTATAGGGACTTATTGCAATGTATTTAAATGTTAAGTCTCCACCCCAAAGTGAACATGGATCATATGTAACATTCAGATTTATTCAGTAGGCATGCTTCAGGACCCCTTTCGTGAATATTCACAGCTCCTCCTATAAGCTGCTGAATACGTATACTTGGCCAACTAATTTAGCATAGATCCCTGTTTCGCCCTCCCCTCCCTTGAAAGCTCTGCCAGATGCTACATTTCCCAGACTGTCAGGATGGCCACCCTGCAAGCTGTAACTTTGTATAAGAAATAACATCTTCTTTCCAAAGTTATAGATCTCATGATTCTTCAGTTGATGCTGTTATGTGCATTAAAGTTTGAGACACACGGAAAAAAAATTAAATGAGTTTCAATGGAAGAAGATAAAAATAGTCAAAATAAGAAGCAATGACTCTCAAATAAGGAGTTGTACTCTACATAAAGAGAATTTATCAGAACAACCTGAGGGGTTCTCTCAACCTATTTGTACAGACACGCAGAGATTTCAGTAGGCAAGAATCACTGCCACTGATGAGAATATGCTGTATTCCTCAGTGTGGTAGATGAAAATTAGGTTTATAAAACAAATTGAAAGAGGCCGGGAGGGAAAGCATGATGAGCATGGCAATGTGAAGATATAGAACAGGAGAGGAAGATGGGTATAAAAAGAACTCCATAGACAAGCAGAAAGAGGCTGACCCCATGAGGGAGAGAGAGCAAATAAGAAGTAAATGATCACTAGAATTGTGTCTCCCACCTTCCCAGTTTGGGTTCCAGTTCAGCAGTACCCTCACAATAAATAGCTTTTCTTGAGCTGATTTGAAAGGGTCTTGATATGGTGTGGCTCTGTCCCCACCCAAATCTCATCTTGAATTGTAGCTCCATAATTCCCACATGTCGTGGGAGGGACCCAGTTGGAGGTAATTGAATCATGGGGGCGGGTCTTTCCTGTGCTGTTCTTGTGATGGTGAATAAGTCTCACCAGATCTGATGGTGAGACTTATAAAATGATAGTTCCCTGCACAGTCTCTCTTCCCTGTCACCATGTAAGACGTGACTGCTCCTCTTTTGCCTTCCACCATGATGGCCAGGCCTCCGCAGCCATGTGGAACTGTGAGTCAATTAAACCTTTCTTTTATAAATTACCCAGTCTTGGGTATGTCTTTATTAGCAGTGTGAGAATAGACTAACATAGGTCTCTATCTCTGTAACTACAAGCATTCATTTTGTGCAGTGGCCACCCAAGAGTGCTCACTAGGGGAGGGATAACAAAGACAAAAACAAAAAACAAAAAGGAGGAAGCAGGCTTCACCAGGCAGCCACAGTCCCACTCAGACTCCCAGGTGCTGAGCAAGATTTTGCCCAGAACCAGTTTGCCTCCTGAGATCGACTTCATGCCTCCAAACCAAATAAATGCCTGGAAGAGAGGAAGATCAACAGCAAGCGCTGGCTGGATGATGAGAAATGTACACGTTTCTCCCACACAGAAATTTGAGACTTCAGCAGGCAGGCTCTCAGGTGCCCACGTACCTCACCTCACCCTGGCAACATGTCTACTCTAATTGCACCTCATGTTTTGCCAAAGTGAGATGAGGAGGGTTTGAGGCATGAGGAGAAAGGATACAAAAAGAAAAGAAAGCCATTGAAATAAAATAAAGCCACCTGAGACCATCTCCTCAATATCCAAGGAAACGGATGTGCCAAAATTATGGGGAAAATATACACACACACACAAACACACACACAGACACACACATTTGATTTAAAAAAGCAGCCCTCCTCCACCTTTAGTGAAAATAAAGATCCCTATGAATAGCTAAATACATGATTCATACTGTCTCGTGGAGAATATCCTCAGCAAAAGTGTAAGCTACAAAATATTAATAAAAGAGATACACTTATGAGCAGTATAGCTACATGTTGCAATGCCATGGGCATTGGACTAGTATAATTCTTGTACTCAAACCATGAAATACAAAATTACCAAATGAAGACGAGGCTACCCGCATTCATTTACACTTCAACAAAGAGCTTATCAGGCCAATTGAAAATCACAGTGCTTCCAAGAATGAATAGTTGTCAACCTGTCTTCCACCTCAATCTACTTAACAGGTGGTACACACCTGTGAGACATGTCCTTGCACAATTCTCCAGAGACAAGAGGAAATTGCTTCCATTTCTCTCTCATTCGAAGAAATCACAATGAAACATAAGAGACGAAGAGGAATATTATAATATGGATAACCTTGAGTATGCTGTGAATTATTTTTAAGTAAACAATTTACAACTTTGAAACTTTAATAAAAATAACAATATGCTTTTCACGTAGTTGTTCAACAAATATTTATGGAGCACCCACAACGCACCAGACACCATGCTAAGTAAGGGCTGAAATGGAAGCATGAACAGGTTCTCTATTTCCTATGTTTGGGAGACAGACAATTACACAAGCAACTAGAAAAAAAGGGGCAAATTACAAAATAATACATATAACATGATCTCATTTAAGTAAAAATACACAAGCCAAAACATTACCACATATGCACATATAAACTACACACAAAAAAGTTTTGGTAATATATTCACTAAATCAGTGGTGAGCAAACCTTGTCCTGCAAAGGGCTAGATAGTAAATATTTTCAGCTTTGTGGGCCATACAGTTGCTATCACAACTACTTGATTCTGTGGTTATAGTATGAAAGCAACCGTAGAGTTCATATGTAACCAAAAGAGTATAACTGTTTCAATAAAACTTTATTTACAAAAACTGATTTGGTCCTCAGGTTGTAGTTTGCCAACCTCTGCTCTAAATTACTAAAAGTAAGTTATTTTAAAGGAGTACAACTTGAGGGAGAGATGAGTTTAAAAGAGAGCCCTCATTTTTACCCTCACAATGTCTTATTTCATTTGAATAAATATCCACCTCTGAATCCTCAGTCGTGAGCACAGTGCCTGGCACATGGCAATCACTAATAAAGACTTGTTTAATAAAATATGTATCTGGATGAGTTCAATTACTCATCATACTTAAAAATCAGTGTGATTCAGCAAAAGAAACCCTCATTATTCTAGTCCCTGTGCCTGACTTGATTTAAATATTAGAAGGACACATTTGTGCATTCAAGGATTCCAAATCCTTGGTGGAGGCTGACTCATAAAGATATCCCATTGGAACCAGTGTATCAAATACAATTGACCACCCACAAGGTGAACAGGCAACCTACAGAATGGGAGAAAATTTTTGTAATCTACCCATTTGACAAAGGTCTAATATCCAGAATCTACAAGGAACTTAAACAAATTTACAAGAAAAAAACAAACAACCCCATCAAAAACTGGGCAAAGGATACGAACAGACACTTCTCAAAGGAAGACATGTATATGGCCAACAAACATGAAAAAAAGCTCATCATCACTGGTCATTAGAGAAATGCAAATCAAAACCACAATGAGATACCATCTCACACCAGTTAGAATGGTGATTATTAAAAAGTCAGGAAACAACAGATGCTGGCAAGGCTGTGCAGAGATAGGAATGCTTTTACACTGTTGGTGGGAGTATAAATTAGTTCAACCATTGCGGAAGACAGTGTGGCGATTACTCAAGGATCTAGAACCAGAAATACCATTTGGCCCAGCAATCTCATTACTGGGTATGTACCCAAAGGATTATAAATCATTCTGCTATAAAGACACATGAACACATATGTTTATTGCAGCACTATTTACAACAGCAAAGACTTGGAACCAACCCAAATGTCCATCTATGATAGACTGGATAAAGAAAATGTGGCACATATACACCATGGAATATTACACAGCCATAAAAAAGAATGAGTTGATTTCCTTTGCAGGGACATGGATGAAGCTGGAAGCCATAATTCTCAGCAAACTAACACAGGAACAGAAAACCAAACACCGCACGTTCTCACTCGTAAGTGAGTGTTGAACAAGGAGAACACATGGACACAGGGAGGGGAACATCACACACCAGAGCCTGTTGAGGGGTGGGGAGCAACGGGAGGGAGAGCATTAGGACAAATATTTAATGCATGCGGGGCTTAAAACCTAGATGATGGGTTGATAGGTGCAGCAAACCACCATGGTACATGTATACCTATGTAACAAACCTTTATGTTCTGCACATGTATCCCAGAACTTAAACACACACACACACAACAAATGAAGTTGCAGTAAACTAAAAACAACAACAACAAAAACCAGTGTGATTTCAACTTAAAAAATCAGGCACAAAGTGGAATAAATATAGTGCTAGGGGAAGTATGGGACATTCTGGGAATACATAAAAGGGGCACCAACCCCAAACTGAAAGAATCAAGGGCAGGTTCCAAAGAAAGTGGAATCCAAGCTAACAAAAACCCGCTACTGTGTATAGTGGTATCAAAATGGGAGCAATTATGCCTTGCAAGTGCACAAGCAACACAAAAATAGCCAGTCCACCTACCCAGCATTTAAGCACTCAATCAGCTCAAGAAGGAGGCTCAGAAGTGTCTAGGTTCAAGCTGTGTCCCAGCAAGGCAGCTCCCGAGCTCTGTAAACCATCCTCCCTGATGTCAAACTAGGCCACACTAGGACAAAGGGCAGAGGAAGAATCTGGCTTCCCAATGAGTACAATGCCGTCCAAATTCAGTCACGGAATGGGCAAAATGGAGAGACCCTCATCCTTCCTGCTGAAACGGAGTTTTGACAAACTGAAAAATTACAGGTTTGAGCTCTTCCCTAGAAACTATGTCTGTGGACAACTACTTCTCCTAAGCAAACAAAGTGTCAGTCACTTCTCTTGAGAGAGCAGCCTGTGAGAAGAGAAGACAAACATGCTCCTCTTTCCTGGAAGCCCACACCACACCCGACTCCTAAACTGCTGTCACTCAGATAATTCCCAAAAGGGGGAGATTAAATTCTACCTCCATAATTTTCAATTGCTTTCCAAAGAAATTACAAATGAAACCTAGCTTTGTCATTGATGTTTATTTTTAAAAGACCAAAACAGGTGGGTTAATTTATTAAGTAAAAATAGACCACAATGTTTCAAGTATAGCTTCCTCTTTGTATTTAATAGATACACTTAACCAAAACCTTCATTTTTACATGTGAAAATCTTTCACCCTTTGTTAGTTCTTATTGTCTATCCTAGCTCAGGAAGAAAAAAAAATGTCATTTTCCTTCGAGGGTTTGTGTGTAGATCTTTGGCTCCACTAGCTGGTAGTAATTTAAACATAAACGAAAGCAAAGTGGTGCTGGGGAGAAACGCAGCTGGGGATGGAGAGGTATCCAGAAGCATACTGCTGTGTGACGAGATCCCTCTTTCAAAAGACTGAGTCCGTGTGCTTAAGAAAAACTGCATGTTGAGTTACTGTTTAGGGACTTTGCAACTGGTGCTGTGATTGGTTTAAGCCCCCATCTGGAGTGTATATGTCTCTTGTCCTAATCCCTAGTGAGCTCCATGAAAAGCCCAACACTCTCCAATGCTGGGGAGAAGAGTCAATTCCCGTCAACAGAATGACCCCACGGGTCATTCTCCACAACCCTCACTTCCCCTAATGCCCTTTCCTAGTTGTTCCCTGTGGCATCTCAGGAAGATTCATGTCTTCAGAGAGCCTCTACATCCTTTTGCCATCTAATAATAATAGCTTATTTGTCTCTAGATGTGATGACATCTAGAGGGTAGCTCCTGGCAGTCAAGGTCCATTCTGAGCCCTTCAGTGATAGCTAAAGTGATCCAAAGCTAGGCTCTTAAGGATTTTGGGGGAGGCTTTAGAGCTGTATCTGGGAAGAAAGACTGTGGAACTTTTTTTTAACTCCGAGATGTCTTCCTTGATCTTGAGACATGCCAAGGATGAGAGGAGCAGCAGCTGCAGGGACAGAAACAAGGAGGAGATGAGGATGGACACAGCCCTAATCTCCTGGGAGCACCACTCCCTGGAAAGAATAGAACCACCATTCCCTTAGCTCAAAACGTGTCTTGTTCGAGGTCCTAAATTGTTTCTCAAGAATTGCCTCCATGGGCATCAGATAATTAATACAAATTGAGTACCAAAATGGTTTTATTTATTCACGCCCCCAGTGATTTTTCTGCATATTCAGGGATATTGCCATAGAGGTTGGAGGGCGCTACAGACTCACAATAGTGAATTTTCTCCTTGGAATTTGCAAAGGTTTAACATATATGCTTGCCTTGAGGACAAAAACAATGACTTTGATTTCACTTGCTCCCAACTGATACCACAGAATCCAGAATAGTGAAGGCACTCTTTGAAAATTTGATGAATATGTAAATGAATGAGCGCGTGAATGATACTTGCAGTAATTCAGAGTTAGACTACCCTGTGTCTTTATACAGAGAGGACATTTGAGAGACATAGACAGAGTGAATGTCGTGTGAATGTGAAGGTGGCCATCTACAAGTCAAGGAGGAAGGCCCTCACAGCCCTCAGAAGAAACCAACCCTGCCAACACCTTGATCTCAGATATCCAGGCTCCAGAATTGAGAGACAAATTTCTGTTGCTTAAGCCATGCAGTCTGTGGCACTTTATTATGGCAGCCCTAGAAAACTAACAGATGTCCCCAACTTCTCCTCTTCAGGCCGTGTCTACAGAGTTCACTGACACACTGAAATTTTTAACCAAGAAGTAATGTAGTGACTGAGGACAGGGCCAAGAGTCTCTCCACCTAGGCTCCAAGCTTGCTTTCACCACTTGCTAGGTGTGTGACTTGGGTTGAGTTACTTACCCTCTCTGTGCCTCAGTTTTTGCGTCCCTAAACGGAGACTCTACCAGAATAATATCTCAAAGTCTAGTTGTGGGGATTAAGTGAGACAATTCAGCACAACATCTGGCATACAGTAAGAGCTTAATCAATATTAGTTGTTGCTCGTGGTGGTAATGGCAGTTAATGGTGGTAGTAATTGCTATGTTGGCATTGTGAAATGCAGTCTATTAAAAGGAGAGCAGGGTTTCAAGACAAACAGACCTGGGTTCAAACTCCACTTCCATTTCTTACTAGCTTTGTGACTTTGGATAATTCACTTTACCTCTCAAAACCTCAATAAATTGGAGATCATCTGTAAATGGAAGTAATCTGTCATAGAGTTAAAATATAAATTAAGAGGGAAAATGCATTTTGTACCGTTCCTGGCTTAGAGTGATGCCTCAATAAATGTCCAGTTTTAAAAGCGGATGATCTGATTCCCCATCTCGCTCCCACTTGGTTCAACCACAGTCTTTCTCCAAGCCTCAAAAGGAAACATCATTTTGCAGGACAAAAGATTGAAATCATGTCCTTTGAAGCAACGTGGATGGAGCTGGAGGTCATAATCCTAAACAAATTAACACAGGAACAGAAAATCAACTACTGCATTTCTCACTTGTAAGTGAGAGCTAAATATGGAGCACACTTTGACATCAATACAAGACAACAGACGCTGTGGACTACTAGAGGATGGAGGGAGTGAAGAGTGGGTTAAAACTACATATTGACCCAGGTGCAGTGGCTCACACCTGTAATCTCAGCACTTTGGGAGGCTGAGGCGGGTGGATCACTTGAGGTCAGGAGTTTGAGACTAGCCTAGCCAACATGGTAAAACCCCATCTCTTCTAAAAATACAAAAATTAGCTGGGTGTGGTGGTTCACACCTGTAATCCCAGCTACTCGGGAGGCTGAGGCAGAAGAATTGCTTGAACCCAGGAGGCAGAGGTTGCAGTGAGCTGAGATCGCACCATGCACTCCAGCCTGGGCAACAAAGCAAGACTCTGTCTAAAAAAAAAAAAAAAAAAACTACGTATGGGTACTGTGCTTACTACCTGGCTGACAGGATCCGTACTCCAAACCTCAGCATCACTCATTATCCTCATATAACAAAACTGCACATGTACCCCTGTATCTAAAATAAAGTTGAAATTTTTTAAAAAGACTGAAAAGCAGCTTAGAAATAGCTGTTCTTTTTTATCAACTAACCCTAGTGTGGGCAATACTATTAAAATGCATTAGCGTCCCCCTACTAGAAAGCAGGCTCCACCCAAGAGGGCAGTTCCTTTCCAAGCACACATGTTCTCCAGCCAGAATGAGCCATGCATCCCTCATAGGTGCTTTGAATGGCATTTCAAGGTCACTTCTCAGGATAGGAAATTGTCCCTCTGCAGTCACAGAGCTGACATTTCCTTTCTTTTACCTGCAAGGCCCCTTAAGTCTTCTGAGTGAAAACTTTTTGCCTTCAAAGTTTGTGCTGCAGACAGGAGCTACTAACTGCTGCATGCCTGGGGCTCAGGAAAGCATCCTCTGTTCCAAATGATTCATAAAACATGCCTGTTTTTTAAACATATGCATAAAGAAGCTAAAGAGGTTTCACAAAAAATAAAAATATACTTCCCAGCTTTGAAATCATTCAAAAAACTTGAAAATCTTCTCAAGTATTTTATCGATGATTTTCAACATTTGTCATTACTCTCCATATAAATGCAAATAGAAGCATTCGAACAAATCTGAGGAAAATGTACAAGGAAGGACACTTAACAATTATTTCCATAATATTTGCCATCCTTATATCCTGAAATCATTTTTCAAACAGTAACTAAGCATTCCTAAACATTATCCTTTAAGACTATCATTATAAATGCTCTCTCCAAAATTTAGGAAGGGCGCTTCTCTCTTTCCCTGATGGAAGAGGAAGCCGAAGTGTAATGTTTGCTTTATAGTTTCCTTGATGCTCTATAAGCAGTGTCCTCACTGCCATTCAGTTCCTCTCCCCACCAAGTTCCCAAGCACTTGACTGTCACCCATGAAACTTTCCTTAATTTTTATGCATTCAGCTTGCAGGAGTACTTGAAGAGAGAGACACTCCAGCAACAAAATACCTCCCTCAGGAACTTACACCTGAAGAGAGAATATGGGAAACAAAAAGTTATTTCTTAATGTCAAAATGATGGCCCCTAGGCATGAGGCTAAGGAACAAGTTATAGCAGGAAATAGGCCATGTAAACACAAATACCACCCAGAGCAAGCCAGTGAGCTCCATGGGGTTCTGCAAGGTTGCATCCCAGGTGCCTGGCACAAGGTGGGCCCAGAGGTCTATAAATATTTTGTAAATACCTGATACATAGTGAATATCTTTGGTGTAAGATTGAGTATTTTAATCTGTTTTGTATCCCATGCATACTTACCATGATATCGTCTATACAGTTGTTCACATGCTGGTCACCAGTACTATTAAGTACTTATATTCAGTGCTCTAAGTCAGACACTAGAATATGCCTGACCTCATTTAATAATCACAACAAAGTTACGAGGCAAAGTATGATACCCAATTTTCAAAAAGAAACAGGAACTTGGGGAGATTAAATCAGTTCTCCTGAGTCACACAGAAGTGAATAGCAAAAAGTCAATTCAAACCCAGGTGTGTCTCAGTCCAATCTCCATAATATTTTCTCTACCATGCGATTTTCTCATGGGTGTTAGTAGCGCGTGTGAGCACACACACAGCTGCACAGTCAAATTAGCAGGATTTTTTTTTTTTTTACTGTAGGTCTTCTCAGAGCCTTTTCTATGCTAATGTAAATTGTAAATCTCCAAGAAGACACAGAGAGTAAGTGGCATTCTGCAAACTAACTTTAGAGAATCCTTTGTTCATGGAGCATCTCATGGGACTGTTCCCCCATAGAACTGATTTTAATAAATAGTTTGCTAATAAATATCCGGTGAATCAGAAATGCACGGTCTTAGGTCTCAGAGAAGTGGACCAGTTTTCTGGAAGAGGGCATACCATGTGGGACATCTTCCTCTCCACCATGTTAATAAGCCCCCAAATCCCTTAACCCTTCATAGAAATTGAATAGCAGGAATTTCATTCTGTGAAAATTACCTGGTGAAATTCAAAAGTTATCATAAAATAAATGAACTGCCAGCTTCCCTGGGCCATTACCATGCTCAATGACAGCTAAATCTTAAAACTTCAGGAATCCACTGGAGTGTAGAGATAGAAGAGAATATTGTGTCACCCAGTGGAATATTTTCTAATTATTCTCCCTTCTCCTATTTCAAATATATCCCTTTTGAGATCTCTTGAGATTCCATATTTTCTTTCTCTCTTGGTCAAGAATTTTATATTTAATCAGATCTCCAAGATGGCAGAATAGGAGAATGGCCTTCATATTTAATAAAAGTTGGAGACTGGAGTTAGGCTAAGCGCAGAAACTTCAAAAATCAACATTCCACATTTCTAATCCTAGAAGTTACCTTGATTACTTTCTCTCTTTGTCAACTCATCTCATAGCCCTCTCAGTCTTATTTTTGTTTCTGTCCTTTTTTTTTTTCTTTTTTCTTTTTTTTTGAAATGGAGTCTCGCTCTGTCACCAAGGCTGGAGTGCAGTGGTACGATCTTGGCTCACTGCAACCTCTGCCTCCTGGACTCAAGCAATTTTCCTGCTCAGCCTCCTGAGTAGCTGGGATTACAGGTGTGTGCCACCACACCCGGCTAATTTTTATGTTTTTAGTAGAGATGGGGTTTCGCTATGTTGGCCAGACTGGTCTCGAACTCCCAACCTCAGATGATCCGTCTGCCTAGGCCTCACAAAGTGCTGGGATTACAGGTGTAAGCTACCATGCCCGGCCATTTATTTTCTTAAATGTGACCCAAGACAGGCCTCAAACAAAATTTTTATGTCATGATGGATGCCCCTCCCCCTTTCCTTCCCTACCCAACAAGACCAGATTTTCTACTGCAGAGGCTATGCCTAAGGATTTACCATGTCTGCTGCACATATTAATTCATTCGTTCTTCATTCACTCAGTAAATAGTGTCTGGCACATAAAAGAGCACCGAGGTTGCAAAATGAAAAAGACATTTTGCCTATGTTGAAGAAGTTTACAACTTAGCTGGATACTACACTCAAAGAGAGAGACTACTCTGGAAGTAAAACAGAGAGACACTTATATCAGCCTAAGGGGACACAGAAGTCTTCCTGGAATAAAGATATAAAGATATGGAGTTCTTGGGGTATATTTGTTCATTCATTCTACAATATTATTGAGTGCTGGAGACTATTCTAAACACTACAGCAGACTGTGTCTCTCTTTTCTCATGAGGTTTACATTCTAGCAGAAGAACAGAGATTTTTTTAAAAGGAAATTTAAAAAAGAAAATGTCGGCTGGGCGCAGTGGCTCACGCCTGTAATCCCAGCACTTTGGGAGGCCCAAGCCGGCGAATCACGAGGTCAGGAGATCCAGACCATCCTGGCTAATACGGTGAAACCCCGTCTCTACTAAAAATACAAAAAATTAGCTGAGCGTGGTGGCAGGCACCTGTAGTCCCAGCTACTCGGGAGGCTGAGGCAGGAGAATGGCAAGAACCCGGGAGGCAGAGCTTGCAGTGAGCCGAGATTGCACCACTGCACTCCAGCCTGGGTGACAGACCAAGATTCCGTCTCAAAAAAAAAGAAAATGCCAAGTAATAATAAATGCTTTGTTGAAAAGAAAGAGAGCGATAAGACAGAAAGTAGCTGGTGATATATTTTTGGTTGGATGATAGAGAAAATCCTCTCTGAGGGGGTGACATTCAGCTATGACTTGAAAGACCAGGAAGAGGCAAGCCAGCCAAGATCCAGGACAGTGGTTTCCAAGCAGAGGGAACAGCTAGCGCAATCCCCCAAGGAGGAAAAATGATTGGGCTGTTCTTGAAACAGAAAGAAGGTCCATGAAGCAGGCACTTAAGGAGCAAAAAGGGGCAGGAGGTGGGGTGGGGACACATCATACAAAGCCTTGCAGGGATGCCAAGGGAAGGGGATTCAATTTTGTTTTAAATGTCACGCAGGTGTCTCAGATGGTTACCGGGAGCAACAATATTTGCTATTCAGGTAACAGATTGCAGGAAGGTAGGAGCTCATCCTTCCATCCATTGGCTTACATTGGTATTTCAGTTTTTTTAGTTCTCCGCCCCACGCCACACTTCTGATGGCAGAGGAAGGCCTTTCTCTCTGATTCCTTATGTTCCCTTTGCATTTAACCCAATCTCGAGTTGGTGACTTCCTTGAATTCTAACAGATACTTTTTTTCACACACATAGCGCATGGCAAATAGTTATTTAAAGTTTCCTTTATGGTCCCTTAAACAATTTTTCTCAAAATCTTCATTTTGCCATTTCTCTAGAAGATTCCCTCCCTTCCCTCTTGTGCACCTAGAGTCACTAGCCCTCCCAGAAAGAACCAAACTCACAATTGCATTTTCAACTCTGTATTCTCAGCATAAATCCCAAAGCATCTGAAACAGAACTACATTTAATGATCCTCAGCTAGATTTGGGATTACTTTCTCTTCACATGTGATCTGGAAGGGAAAGGGTCACATTGCTGATCTTACCTCTTGCTTTCCTCCTTCGCCACCCAAAATTAAGACTTACACTTATTGTCCCATTGGTTGCCCTTTCATTGATATCCCTTCAGTGATTAAATTCAGCCTCAGTGATATTAAAATGATGTTATTCAAACTTTCTTATTCATTCAATCATTCAAAGCAAAAAAGGAAATTATCAAAGAGCCATTGACCCTCAGGTAGTTAAGTAAGACACAGACTCTGCTCTCAGGAGCTATGAAGGATAGTGAGGACCACAAAGGCAGCATGATGGCCCACAGACAGCAAAAGGGCCCATGGGAAAGGTGTTCCCAATAAAAGAAATATTCTTCACTCCAAAGAATTTTGAAAATGCCCCTCATAAGTCTTAGTGACACATAGATATGCTTTCAAAACAAGACCTATAAATTTATCTATAAATGCCTTTTTTCTTTAATTATAACACTTTTTTCTTATTAAAACGTCCATACATGTTATTTATAAAAGAATTAGAAAATACTGCCGATCAGTAAGAAGGAAATAAAAATACCCCAGTTTCCAATACCCCAAAATAACCACGGGTAACACCTTACATTATAACTTGATAGATCATTGATAGATAAAAAATGTATAGATGATAGATAGATGATTGATTGATAAACAGATGACAGACACACCTATGTGACGTTAATTTGTCAATGAAAATGAGGTCATGATCCACATGTTAGCTTGTTACCTAAATTTTTCACTTTATATATAGCAGACATCTTTTCATGTCAATAAATGTTTACCCACAAAATATTTTAATATTTGATTTGCTGTTGCTGGAATTTTTTTCAGAACCTTCCTTCTTTGTGCACCACATCTGCTGCTCTGTGCTTATTCTCTCCACTTCCCACCCTGCCCCTAACCCTGAGACATTAAATGAACACTTTGCATAACAGATATTCCTCTGGTATGTTTTCAACTACCCGGGTACAGTGAAGAGTCCCAGAAACACTTGGCTCCTCGTTCAGCTTCACCTCTATCTAACTGTGCATCATTGGACAAGTTTCATTCTTTCTCTGGGTCTTAGGTTCCATTATAAAGCTAAATATAAATGCTGTTCAGATTATTTACACCACTACTCATTCTTAATACTGTAGATAAACTACAATATGACTATATCACTCAGTGATAAAGGACACAGTTTTTCTGTTCCATCTGGCCCAGTGAGCATCAGTATTTACTAATTAACAGACACAAATTGCTAGAAAATTCCAGACTAAAACAGTAAAAGTTGAATTGCTCCTCAAATGGTTCCATCTTCAGATGCAGGGGCAGAAGGTAAAGAGAGGAAACAGGAAAAAAGATCCAGAGCCTGTACTGTTACTGCTTATGATCAATAGCCAGCCCTACCTTATAATTGAAGAACTGTGTATAATATGGAGATGTATGGCCACAAGACTAACCAAAATAGCAAAACCATCACTGAAACCCCTGAAGACTCATGGGTTTCACATCTGGACAAATGACCACATTAAGATTTTACCCAAAGCAGAATAGAACATGATGTCTGTGATTGCTAAAGCGAAACATTTTTAAATTGGCCTTGACCAGCTGCTTGCTTTTATCATCTGAAACAAGAAGTGTTTAGGGAAGGAACAGGACAGAACTTCCTTACAACAAAGAGATTATTTCAGGATTGTTGTGTAATAGCAAAACAGAGAAGAAGGGAGGAAACTCAAAACAAAAGAAAATAAGAGACCAGATAAATAAACCACTACCTTCATACAATGGGCTACTAAGAAAACTTCAGAATAATGATTTTGCTGTATATTTAAAAATCTTATGCATTTTTCAGAATCTATGGTTGAGGTGGAAAAGGCAAAAATAAATCAGTATATGCATAGCGTGATTGAATGTTTTAAAAAGAAAAAGTATATATGTACATCTATGTCACAAGATTAATGTCCAGATTGTGTAATATGAAGCACTTTTTATTATATATATTTCAAATTTTTATTTATGTGTCAAATAAATGATGGAAATTTTTAATTTTTAAAGCGCAGCTATATCCTGTTGCATCATCTTCTTCTAGCAGTGTTTTCCCAGGGACAAGCCTTTTTTTCTTTTCTGTTCACCTGAGGCAGGTATGAATTGTTTGACTTCTAGCTCTAGCTCTTCTATGAGTACCTTTTATCATTTCCACTCTTAACTTGCTTTTCTCTTTTCTGGTCGTGTCTTTTCATTTTTTTGAGACAGAGTCCGTTTCTGTCACCCAGGCTGGAGTGCAGTGGCACAATCACAACTCACTGCAGCCTCTACCTACTGAGCTCAATCGATCCTCCCACCTCAGCCTCCCAAGTAGCTGGGACTATATGCCACTATGCCTAGCTAATTCTTTGTATTCTTTGTAGAGATGGGTTTTCACTATGCTGCACAGGCTGGTCTTGTACTCCCAGACTCAAGCGATCAGCCCACCTCAGCCTCCCAAAGTGCTGGGATTACAGGTGTGAACCACCAAGCCTGGCCTCTGGTCTTTTCTTATGTGTTTCTTCAAGTCTCGGAGTTGGAAGAAGCCTTGGATTTTATTTATTTATTCCAACCTTTAACTTTGTATCAGTCAAGATGTACATCAGTTAAGAAGCAAAAAATCTCAAGTCAACTGTCTAAAGCAGGGGTCAGCAAACTACCACCCAAGAACCAAACACTGCCCATGGCCTGTTTTTCTAAATAAAGTTTTATTGAAACACAACCATTCTCATTTCTCTATGTATTTTCTTTAGCTGCTTTCATGCTACAATGACAGAGTTGGCTTACATATCCTAAAGTATTTACTATATGGCCCTTTACAGAAAAAGTTTGCCAACCTCTAATCTAAATGAAAAAAAAAAAAAAAGAAAAATTACTTCTCAAAGTCAGAAGCCCAAAGATGGGCAACCTCCAGAACTGTTTGATGTAGCAGCTCAATGATGTCATCAAGGACTGGTTCTTTCTAAATACCCACTATGCCATCAGTTTCATCCCCAAGCTAATGGCCCTCATAGTTGCAAAATGGCTACCATGGTTCCTAATGTCATACTCTGACTTACACAGCGTTCAACAGAAGATACCATTCCTTCTTTTCTGTATTTTCTCAAAAGACTGGAGAAGCCTTTCCCTCTGAGGAAAAGCATCTTTCACTCACACTTCACTGGTCACAACTTTATCAGCTACCAACACATGCTCATCCCTACACCAATATTTCTCAACAGAATGGGAATTCTTACTACTTAGACTAATAGTTTACAAATAAGCTAGAGCTACAGACATGTTATCTGATAGATGATGTATCTAAGAGACTGGAACTGGGTTTTGTTTAATAACATAGTACCCAAATAATAGCGACCTACACAAAAAGTGAAGCCAATTATTCTTTAATGTCATCAGAAGTCCAGAAGAAACTCAGGACTAGTGCAAAAGCTTAAATATACAATGGCCAAGAGTGATGTCTGCAATTCTCTTGGCCTTTCCCTGATTATCTATCTCAAGATATCTGGGGCAGATCTAGCCATCATGTCCATAATTCATGCAAGAAGGAAAAGGGAAGAGAAAAATGAGCAAGTTAAATGACCCTACACCTGTTTTAAGAGTTTTTCTAGAGTCCCACATTGTAATTTATTCTTTTATCTCATTTGCTAGCATTATGTCATGTGATCACTCTTATCTACAAGAGAAGCTGAGAAGTACAGCTGGACACTTTTACTTCCCACAATCAAATTATACTTGTGTGAGTAAATAAAAATTAATAATTGGGTAGGAGTAGTTGCAAAGAAGTTTCTCCCAGAGGTGGTCCTTGAACAAAATAGGGGTTTGGGACAAAAAGAAAGGGATAATGAGGATTAGGTAAATAATTCACAATATTTACTACATATCTAGTGAGGAAAAATCTCTATGGTATCTCTGATAAATAACATTATTTTACCACCTATCCATCTCACATTGTCCAATCTAGACAAGAAACTGTAAACAAAGCTCTTGCTTCCATTTATTTGAATAGAGATATCCCAACTGCACTGGGGATTAATGTCCCCTTGTATTCTGCACCCCTTTGCTTAATAATACTGCAAAGGAATAAGGAAAAAAAAAAACCCTGACCATGTCCTTTTCCTTTGCATTCCTCATTTGATCTACCTCCTGAGCATACTATTCATTAATTAACATCTGGGATGAAAGGCGATGCAGAAACACCAATGTCACAAAAACAAACTGAAAATATTTCCTTTACAGCACAGAGCCAATTTTATCCCTGAATTTCTATCCATGTCATTGGAAATAATGTTTAAAAATCATTTCAATTTCATTCATTCCATCTGACAAGTTAGTGTTGAGATGGCTCTTTAAATATTTAATAATTGCTTGAGACATTTCCCTTTATTATAATTCTATGGTCAGAATCCCCTGTCTTTTTCATCAATCCCAGGGTCTGGAACAAACAGAGGCAGTTAATTTCCAGGCAAATGTTAAATCATGTGATTTCTATTCCAATTTCCTGAAGGTTAAATGAAGCACTCAATTCAAAGGGGTGTGCTCATTCCTCCCTTCCCCTTCACCAGCCATTCTTCTTTCACTGCCCATCTGCCCCCCGCCCTCCACACACACACACCCTCCCAATCAAATCAAGCCAGGTTTCTCTTAATCATCGTCAGGGAGACAAAAAGGTATAGCTTTGGAGCATCAAGCCACGATTTCACACTCCATTTGCACAAGAACTCAGAAGGCCACTAATGTGCTGTTTGCTTTTTAGCAAGCATCTCTGCAATCATCACCGAAATGCATTTTGGCATGCCTTCCAGGGAATGGGAGCTATTTATGAGAGCTTGTCTTGAAGTGCCTATGCCATCTGCAAACTGGACCTGGCCCGGAGACATCTGGGATTGGACCAAAAGAACTTTGATATGTGAGAAAGGTGAAAGTGGATGTCACTTTTCGTTTATTTCAACACTTTCTGCCCCTCAACCAATTCGGTCCTATTTGCCAGGCACTTGTAGGATTCACCCTTCACCAACCCTCTTCTACACCACTTGACGGTATAAAATAGTCTGCTTTAACCCATGGCAATGACCCAAGTCACATCCAGCTTTTCTTTGCACACTCGAGGCATTGGCTTAGGATAAAAATTGTCCCTGGCTTTCTCTCTTTCCTGCTGTACAACACCCCTAGATCAGGAAGCATCCTTCCCAAACACGTGCCATGTGAAACATGCAAAGTATCAAGAGAAACTGAGGCGAAATGATCACTTTTGTCTCAAAATCTGCTCCCATCATCACTATAATGCCAGCACTTCCTGCTAGGTTCTGAGCTCTTGCTGTTTTCCAAACCACCAAGAAGTAATTTATAAGCAGGTTTGCTTTCATTCAATCCTCTAATTACTGAATCCCAGCTATACTACAGGCACCAAGAAAAAGGGAGATTTCCTTCTCTGGGGGAAGCTTACAATCTACCAAGGTCACTATACACACACACACACACACACACACACACACCCATATATCACTAAGCAAATACACACACACATATATATGTCACTGTATTAATCAGAGTTCTCTAGAGGGACAAAACTAATGGAAAACATATATATAATATAATATAAGAATTATATATAGATACATAAAGGAGAGTTTATTAAGTATTAACTCACATGATCAAGAGGTCCCACAATAGGCTGTCTGCAGGCTGAGGAACAAGAAAAGTCAGTCAGAGTTCCAAAGCTGAAGAACGTGGAGTCTGATGTTCAAGGGCAGGAAGCATCCAGCACAGGAGAAAGATGTAGGCCAGGAGGCTAGGCCCATCTTTCTTTTCACATTTTTCTGCCTGCTTATATTCTAGCCTTGCTGGCAGGTGATTAGGTTGTGCCCACCCAGATTAAGGGTGGGTGTGCCTTTCCCAGCCCACTGACTCAAATATTAATCTCCTTTGGCAACACCTTCACAGACACACCCAGGATCAATACTTGGCATCCTTCAATCCAATCAAGTTGATACTCAATATTAACCATTGCAGTCACTAACACACGTGTGTGTGTGTGTGTGTGTGTGTTTGCTTAGTGACATAGATATATACAATGTGCTGGAATGGTGGTGTGCACACATGCATATACAGGAGCACAGAGAAGGGGCACTTCACAGAGGTAGAGCGATTAGAGCTGATTCCTGGGGTAGAAGATACATTATTAGCTGAATCTTCAAAGATATGTAAGAATTAGTCAGGTAGTTTACTGAGAATGATGTTTTCCAGTTTCATCCATGTCCCTACAAAGGACACGAACTCATCATTTTTTATGGCTGCATAGTATTCCATGGTGTATATGTGCCACATTTTCTTAATCCAGTCTATCGTTGTTGGACATTTGGGTTGGTTCCAACTCTTTGCTATTGTGAATAGTGCCGCAATAAACATACGTGTGCATGTGTCTTTATAGCAGCATGATTTATAGTCCTTTGGGTATATACCCAGTAATGGGATGGCTGGGTCAAATGGTATTTCTAGTTCTAGATCCCTGAGGAATCGCCACACTGACTTCCACAATGGTTGAACTAGTTTACAGTCCCACCAACAGTGTAAAAGTGTTCCTATTTCTCCACATCCTCTCCAGCACCTGTTGTTTCCTGATTTTTTAATGATGGCCATTCTAACTGGTGTGAGATGGTATCTCACTGTGGTTTTGATTTGCATTTCTCTGATGGCCAGTGATGAGGAGCATTTCTTCATGTGTTTTTTGGCTGCATAAATGTCTTCTTTTGAGAAGTGTCTGTTCATGTCCTCTGCCCACTTTTTGATGGGGTTGTTTGTTTTTTTCTTGTAAATTTGTTTGAGTTCATTGTAGATTCTGGATATTAGCCCTTTGTCAGATGAGTAGGTTGCAAAAATTTTCTCCCATTGTGTAGGTTGCCTGTTCACTCTGATGATAGTTTCTTTTGCTGTGCAGAAGCTCTTTAGTTTAATGAGATCCCATTTGTCGATTTTGGCTTTTGTTGCCATTGCTTTTGGTGTTTTAGACATGAAGTCCTTGCCCACGCCTATGTCCTCAATGGTATTGCCTAGGTTTTCTTGTAGGATTTTAATGGTTTTAGGTCTAACATATAAGTCTTTAATCCATCTTGAATTAATTTTTGTATAAGGTGTAAGGAAGGGATCCAGTTGCAGCTTTCTACATATGGCTAGCCAGTTTTCCCAGCACCATTTATTAAATAGGGAATCCTTTCCCCATTTCTTGTTTTTGTCAGGTTTGTCAAAGATCAGATAGTTGTAGTTATGCGGCATCATTTCTGAGGGCTCTGTTCTGTTCCATTGATCTATGTCTCTGTTGTGGTACCAGTACCATGCTGTTTTGGTTACTGTAGCCTTGTAGTATAGTTTAAAGTCAGGTAGCGTGATGCCTCCAGCTTTGTTCTTTTGGCTTAGGATTGACTTGGCGATGCGGGCTCTTTTTTGGTTCCAGTAAACTATCGCAAGGACAAAAAACCAAACACCGCATGTTCTCACTCATAGGTGGGAATTGAACAATGAGAACTCATGGACATAGGAAGGGGAACATCACGCTCCGGGGACTGTTGTGGGGTGGGGGGAGGGGGGAGGGACAGCATTAGGAGATACACCTAATGCTAAATGACGAGTTAATGGGTGCAGGAAATCAACATGGCACATGGATACATATGTAACAAACTTGCACATTGTGCACATGTACCCTAAAACCCTAAAGTATAATAAACCAGTATGTATTAATGTAAAAAAAAAAAAAAAAAAAAAAAAAGAATTAGTCAGGTAGAAAAGAAGAAAGAAGGCAGAGGAAATCATAGGAGCAAAGGCACAGAAGCAAGAAATCTAAGGGGAGATAGGAACAGGCAGTTTTATACTACAAGAGTGAACATATGAGGCTAGGAATGAAATGAGATGAAGCAAGACAGACAAACCAGGGCCAGGTCATGGGAGGCCTTGTATGCCATGCCAAGCAACGTAGATTTTATTCCATGCAGGGGTGCCATTGAAGGGGTTTCAGCAGGGGAGCTATAGGATGAGATTTATGCTATGTGCAGGTCACTATGGATCCTGAGCAGAGGATGAATTTAAGAGGGAAAAGGCAGAAGCAGGTGGCAGTTAGGAAGCTGTGGCAGCAGAGCAGAAAGGCGGTTAAGAGGATGATCATCATGGAGACAAGGTGAGGGGATGGATTCAAGAAAATATGTGGGAGGGAAAAACTAGCAGTATTTAGTGATTATCTGAATCTATGAAGTAAAAAAGAGGTAGAAGATTAAGATGACTCCCAGGTTTGTGACTTCAGTGACTATGAATATAAATATAGAAGTTGGTGTAAGGAGGTAAATGGATACTGTGCTCTGTCTTATGCACATCGCATCTGTGAAGATGTCTATGGGAAGATTCTCAGTGGATATGTCCAGAACTGGTATCTGGAATCTATAACTAAGGGATAAGGTCAGATCAGGAGACAGAGATGTGTGTGTTATTAGCCTATAGGAGTTATTAAAATCACAAGGCAATACGGGAGTCACTTTATCAAAATGCATTTCACAAGAGTAGCAGTAGAACCCCTGAAAGAGGCCTGAGAACTACCATTGTTGAAAGGGAAATCAACATAAGAGCAGTCCATGAAAAACAGAGCAAAAGGAAGAGAATCAGGTGAGAGCTGTAGAAGCCAGGGAGGCTGAGAGTTTCAGGAAGAATGGATTTGTGGAAAAACAAAGCAAACTGAATATATATATTTACCTCTTTCTTCTCAAGAACAAAACAAAGCATCATAAAAATATTTTAAGTTATAAATGCCTAGAGAAAATAGAATAGGAGATACCTGCAGATTAGATATGTCAACAAAGTTTTGGAAATTGTTAAAGAGATGGGCAAGTGTCACTAACTTAGCAAACTGGAGGAAATTAAAACGTGTTTACAAAAAGTTTGGGGTGAGGGTGGAAGAATACAGAAAACATTCTACTTATATAGTATGCTTAGGAACTGGAGAGCAAGTACCTTCAAAGCTCCAAGTATGAATGGGCTGAAAATGGAAAGATAGTTTGAAAGTTTTTACACAGAAGAGTAAAAATAGCCAGCTACAGTGGCTTATGCCTGTAATCCCAGCACTTGGATAGGCCGAAGCAGGAGGATCGCTTGAGTCCAGGAGTTTGAGATCAGCCTGCAGAATATAGCGAGAACCCCATGTCTACAAAAAAAATTTAAAAATTAGGTGGGTGTGGTGGCATGCACCTGCAGTCCTACCTACTTGAGAGACTAGCAGGAGTATCACATGAGCCCAGGAGTTTGAGGTTACAGTGAGCTATGATCATACCACTGCACTGTAGCCTAAGTGACAAAGTGAAACCCTGTTTCTAAAAAAGAAGGAAGGAAGAAGAAGGAAAAAGAGGAAGAAGGAGAAGGAGGAGGAGGAGACTAATTCCCCCTGCCCCCAGCTGGCAATTGTCCTGCCCCATTCTAGCTGAAGATTGAACTTTTAACCTGTGGAGAAGTTGAACCAGAGAGATTTTTGTCTGAGGGATAGCAGGTCCAAGTAAGAGTAGGAGCAGGAAATCTCAGTGAAAAGAGAATGGGTCAGTAGAACTTGTACTGAGCAGTGAGATTCACATCTTCCTCTCCTCCCTGGCTCCCCAAATGCTGGTAGCTCTCCTTACCTCCACTCTTAAAAACACATTTCCCATATCTCAAGCAGGAGGTGAAAGATGCTTCCTGTCTGGGAAAACTCACCTGCAGAAGAGAAAATAATTATACATACTGACCATTGGAGATGCATCAATAAAATGCCAAGTCAACCTTATTAGTCTTCACTAAAACTCTGCCAAACACAAGAACCCCCAATCACTTCCACTTTCCATAATTGGAATGTGCCGCTAATGGATATCACACATTCAAGGAAAGCACCTAATATGAAAAAAAGTCCAAACAAACAATTTTTTAAAAAAGAGATCTTGGAGGAAACAGGGGCAATGCAAAAAAGCTTCTAAAAGATATAATTAATATCTTCAAAAACAAAAGAAGATACTGTACCCATGATGTACAAATAATATGTATTTCAAAAGAAGAAAAATAATAAAACAGAAATGTTGATTGAAAATAGTATGCATGATCTCAAAAATTTTTAAATGTATTTAATAGATGAGATTAGAAGATGAAGTAAAAAGCTTATCAGAGAGTAGAAAAACAAACAAAAATGTAAAACATTCCAGACATAGAGAATTAAGGAAACACAAGAGAGATTACATCAAGGAAATAATGCAAGAAAAGTTTCAGTATTGAAAGATGTGTTTCCAAATAAGAGAGTCCAACAAGTGCCAGCACAGAGGATAAAGAATAATTACATTAAAGTACATCATTGTGAAATTTCATTATAACAAAAGGGATACTAAAAATTTCCAGAAAGACAAAATGCATCACCCATTTATTCGTTTATTCCACAAATATTTATTGAAGGCCTACTATGAACAGAACTTATTCATAAGATGGCTTAAGATTGCAGATCTGAAAGAAATTTGACAATGAGCTTTATGGGTATAAAGAGACATTAGGCAGCAAGACAGCAAGTGCAAAGTCTCTGAGGTGCAAGGGTTCTTGGCATGTCTGATGTGCAGCACAGTAGCCAATATGGTCAGAATAGGATGAGTGAGAAGAGTAAGAAAGGGTAAGTTCAGACAACTAAGAGAGACCAAATCCAGCAGCACCTTATGACTTTGAATTTTACTCTAAGTGGGTCAGGTAGTTTTAAAGGTTTTTGAGCAAAGAACTTGTATAATCTGACACATTTTTTTAAAAATCTACTCTTTCTGCAGTATTGAGAATAGACTAGGGTAGCAAGAGTCAAAGCAGAGATCTATTAGGAGGCCACTGGGACAATCCACATGAAAAAGCACAGTACCGTGCATCCAGTAGAGACTATAAAGATAGTGAGAAGTAGCTGGATTCTAGAAAGTAAACCTGAAGAAAGTAAACCTGAAGTAAACCTAGAAAGCAAACCTGAAAGTAAACCTAGAAAGTAAACCTGAAGAAAACACTTAGAAAGTACTTAGAAAGTAAAGGAAGAAAGGGAAGGAAGGAAGGGAAGGAAGGAAGGAAGGAAGGAAGGAAGGAAGGAAGGAAGGGAAAGAAAGAAAGAAAGAAAGAAAGAAAGAAAGAAAGAAAGAAAGAAAGAAAGAAAGAAAGAGAGGGAGGGAAAGAAGGTGAAGGAAGGAAGGAAGGAAGGAAGGAAGGAAGGAAGGAAGGAAGGAAGGAAAAGAAAGAAGGTAAAGGAAGAAAGTAAAGAAAGTACCTAGAAAGTAAAGAACCTAGAAAGTAAAATATCTAGAAAGTTAAGAAAATACCTAGAAAGTAAACCTGAAAGTAAACCCAGAAAGTAAACCTGAAGAAAATACTTAGAAAGTACCTAGAAAGTAAAGGAAGTAAAGGAAGAAAGGGAAGGAAGTAAAGGAAGGAAGGAAGGAAGGAAGGAAGGAAGGAAGGAAGGAAGGAAGGGAAAGAAAGAAAGAAAGAAAGAAAGAAAGAAAGAAAGAAAGAAAGAAAGAAAGAAAGAGAAAGAAAGAAAGAAAAAAAGAAAGAGAGAAAGGAAGAAAAGAAAGGAAGGGACAGAGGGAGGGAGGGAAAGAAGGTAAAGGAAGGAAGGAAGGAAAGAAAGAAGATAAAGGAAGAAAGTAAAGAAAGTACCTAGAAAGTAAAGAACCTAGAAAGTAAAGTATCTAGAAAGTTAAGAAAGTACCTAGAAAGTAAATCTGAAAGTAAACCCAGAAAGTAAACCTGAAGTAAACCTAGAAAGTAAACCTAGAAAAATAAACCTGAATGTAAACCTAGAAAGTAAACCTGAAAGTAAAGCTAGAAAGTAAACCTGAAACTAAGGTTAGAAAGTAAACCTGAATAGAGTACTCTAGAAAGTAAACTAGCTACTTCTTAGAAGTAGCTGTATTCTAGAAAGTAAATCCCGAAGTAGCTGGATCCTTGAAAGTAAACCTGATAGTATTTGTGTATGGTTTAGATGTAGAGTATGAGAGAAAAAGAATAATCAAGAATAACTCTAAGCTTTTTCGCCTGAACAACTAATAGAACTATCATTTACAACGTAGAAAACTGTGAGTAGAGAAGATCTTGAATAACATTTTTGAAAAATGTTAATTTAGACATATCTCTATTTGACATCGTTTGGAGATGTCCAAAAGGGATTGGATAATACAAGGCTAGATTTCAGGGAAAGGACTGGGCTGTATACATCACTTGGAGAGTGGTATTAGTTAGAGTAATGATGGCTGCTGTAAGAGATAAATCCCAAATTCTCAGCGGCTTCACAAAATAGAACATTATTTCTCACTCATGAAATCAAAACAAATGTATATTCCTAGTTGGTGGGTGGCCTTCCTTATGGTTATTCAATGGCCCAGGCTTCTTCCATATGTGGCTCTGCTCTCTGTCTCAGCGTCCTCTGCATTCCGTCGTAAGGTAGGGGAAAGAGATGGATAATCATATGAGAGAAGATTTTTATGGGCCATATCAAGAAAAGACGCAAACCACTTCAGTTTGAATAGCCACATCTCATTGCAAGAGAGACTGAGATAGGTGGTCTAGCCATGTGCTTAGGAAAAGAGGACATGGGTTTAGTGAACAACTTTCTGGTCTCTGCTACAGACAACCCTCCTGATAGGCAAACACCTATTTCATTTCCTTCTATATATAAAACACACAGACACACCTTGTCCCAGAGAGATGCCACCTCAAGTCCCATCCAGCAGTTTTAAGTTGTATTCCCTGGATCCAGCTCAAATCCAGATACTTTCGGTGTGTGTTGCTCTCACCCTTGGATCTGGATGTGCCTCCTCAAAATTTATCCAATTACAAACCAAAAAAAAAAAAAGTTAACTGGCCTTCCCCTCACCCACAGTCAATATTTACTAGAAGAATAGGGAACAAGATAACCCCAATTAAACCTCTCAGTCAAAAGGGGGAAAAACAGAAGAAATGTTGCATTCACTGAGATACTGCTGGCTGAGCACAATGAGCACTCCTTCCCTGGAGGTGAGCAAATTCCTTCATCACGCTCTGATTATGCTCTCCGGGAAGAACTTTCTTGTCCATTATTCTCTGTAGCAACACCCAGCGTGGCTGCTGTGGAGTAAACTCTTCTTTGTAGCTACTCAGCTTTCTCAGCACATTTCCTGCTGATGCAATTTTGAGATCCCAAGTGTTAAGGTTTGAATAATCACAGGCTTTTTAGTCTAGGCTTACAGTTCCTTGACAGTACAACTTCCTCATATCTTAGTAGACTGCAAGTCTATATACTCCCTGTCAGTGCCCTTGCCAGTAACTAACAACAAGTTATTTCCTGAATGTAATTCTCAAGCTGATGCTAACCTATAACTTGGCTTCATTGCCCCGTGCTTCTCACTCTTAAGCAAAGAAAAACCAACTTGAAACTGCTACCAGCAGCAAATCCATATAAGTCTGCAGCAACTCCATTTTTGCCTCCTCAGAGGAAAGAATTCGGCTAAGGGGCATAAGACAGAGTGAGAGACCGAGGCAAGGTGTAGAACAGAAACAAAAGGAAGTAAAGTACACTTGGAACAGGGGCAAGTGGGCAACTTGAGAGATACAATTGCACTGTTTGGCCCTTGGTTTAGGGTTTTATACATTGGCATGGTTCTGGGGCTTCTGTTTCTCCTCCCTTGGTTTTTCCCTTGGGGTAGCGTGTCCACATGCTCAGTGGTCTGCCAGCACTTGGGAGGGGCCACATGCACAGTGTGTTTACTGAAGTTGCGTGCATGCTCATTTGAAGCATTTTTCCCTTACCAGTGTTCCTGGAGGAAGGCCATATGCCAGTTAAACTCTGCCATCTTCCCTCCTAGTGCACATGCTTGAGCCCACTTGCCCAACTCCAGAGATCTTATTCGGAAGCTGCAGATCACCATGTTCATGTCTCCCTAGCTACCCACTGTAACAAAACCACCTGGGATAATAGGCTTGGGGAGGAAAGTTGTATTCTTAATCTAATCTTTGCATCGGGGCTCAATCATAATGGGTCTGTGCCCCTGAAAGCCTTGTTTAGTCTTATCTCTTACCTTTTGGAATTTAGAAACAGTTGGTTCTTCTAGTTGAATTTCTGTATTCTTTCTATGCCTTTCATTCTGCTTATATACCACCTGATTCTTTCTGAAGCTCATGTTTTTCCTTTAGTACCTTGCCAAAAATAGCCAATAGCAACCAACATACACTACTACACTTTTACTTTCTAACTCCTTCCCTATCTGTACAAGTTTACTAGCAACAAGTTTGCCTCCCAAGTTATGTTTTAACCCCCCATACCTCTCTGCCTTTTCGTCCTACTGTTCTCACTAGCTACTCCCTTCCAGAAACACTGATCTCTGGTGTTCCTTAAATAAACATGGGTTGCTCCAAAAAAAAAAAGGAATAAAAGAAAATGTTTTAACCAGATATTTTCAACTTCATTACACAGAAACCATCATTTCTGCCTCTGACATTAACTTCCTTGCTTCTTGACACCCAACCAATAAGGAGTGTCACATATTTTAGATTTCTATTACAACAATAACCACTGCAAATACAAATTTCTGTCTTGGTTAAGGCCATATTCCCAAATCACAGTGGCCCCATCACAAAGTCCAAACTAATATTCCCGATTGGTGGGTAACCTTTCACCTGATTATTCAGGGATCCATGCTTCTCCCATTTGTGACTCCATCCTTGGAGCCCTCTGCATCCATCCAGCAGATGGGAAAAAAGGATTGAAGAGTAGGGGTAGGAGATATTTATGGCTAGGCCTGGAATGGCAGATGTTGCTTCTCACATTTCTTTGCCTAGTATTAAGTCAAATGCCTAAATGCAGTGAAGGCTAGGAAATGCAGTCTGGTTGTGATTCCTGGACAAAGAGAAACTAGTCTGCTCAGCAACTATCTAATCTCTGACATACGAATGACAGCATAAAAAATGGATATTTAAAACCAGAAGACCTGATAAGGTCATGAAAGAAAGAGTACAGATAAAGAAGACATCTGAGGACTAAGCCCTGGGCCACTCCAAAATCTAAAGGTCAGGAATGTAAGGAGAGAAGTTCAAATCAGAAAAAAGAGACAAAGATGAATCAGGAGGAAAATGAAGCACGTATGAACTCTCAGAAGCAAAATGAGGACAGTGTTTCAAGGGAAATACAGATCAACATTTGCCAAATGCTGTTGATAGGTCAGATGAGATGAAGAATGAGAACGGAGCATTGAATTTGACAGCACAGAAGTCACCACTGCTGTTGACAAAAGCAGTTTCCCGAGTGTGAGGGAGATAAAAGCCTGGGTGAGGAGAGATTGGAGACAGTGAGCATGGCTAATTCTTTTGGAGAATTTTGTGATAAAGGAGAAGACATTAATGGGGTGGTAGCTGGATTAGGAAATGTGGTCAAGTGAGGGTATGTTTTGGTTGTTGCTTATTAGTTTTGTTTGTTGTTTTATTAAGATAGAAACTATTACAGTATTTTTAAATGTTGATGGGAATGACTGATGAGAAAGAGGGAACATTATGGTGCGTAAAAGAGAAGGGACAGTTGCTTGCATGACATTCTGGGGAAGTTAAGGTCATGAGACCTAGTGCATAAGAGAAGGAGCTGTTCTTACACAGGAACAGAGACCATTTGCAGAAGCAGAAAGGAAAGTAGAGTATGTGATACAGGGACTTCTGGTTTCTGATCCAGCATATAAGGAGCTTGGAAGTCATCACTCCTGTTACCACAACAGGATAAAAGCTGAATAAACTGGAAATTAACAATTCTTTTTAGATCTTTCAGAGAACTGAGGTCACAGGGCAAACTGCTATCCCCAAAATTAAAGAGACAGAGAGGCAGATACAGAGAATCACAGCTTACTGGAGCAGGTGGTAGCAGAAACCACCACTGGAGCCAGTAAAATGGTAGGAAAACTTAAACAGTAATTGATGAAATGTGGGAACCTAAGCATGAACAAGCTTGAAAGTTAACTCCAATGGGGTCTCTTCTTAAGGGGCCCCCACCCATTCATTCATGTGGTTTACCTCTAGGAGCCCTATCAGTTTTCAAAGTGAAGATCGGAGAAAAATCCCCTTTACTTCTGGCAATGAGAGGGAAAAAGTAATTATTTTGAAATTGGCTAAAAACATTCTGTTCTCCTTAATAAGGATTTCTTTCAAGGAAAACATTTTACCAGAGCCTAAATGACCTGAGAGAATGGAAATACCCAACTCACCATCCCCCCAATCTTTCCTGTATCTCTTAAGGGGGAGAAAAGGCTGAAAAGCACTTGTGAAGGTCACAGCCTATAGGCACAGGCTCACTGAAGGACTGAAACCTATTCATAGTACTATAGAACAACTCTCCCCTGACTGACCCCCACACAACTTTTCACATCAATAAGTCACCTAGATAATAATAGGGAAATACAGCTGAAAGAACTGCACATCTCAGAGCTTATTTAAGAGTAACTTTCTATGGAAACCCAAAGGCACAAGAAAGAAAAAAACAAGGACACCAGAAGACATTTTGCCTATGACTCCTATAGCTATAGCCCACAGTAAATACACCCTAACTTCTATCCAGATAAACAAAATTTCACACTAAATTCTGATTTACCTCAGTTTATTTTACTCAGTGTATCATGTCCGTATTTCAACCAAAAATTACAAGGCATACTAAAAGACAAAAACACAGTCTGAAGAGACAGAACCAAACTCAGACATTGCAGAGATTTTGGAATTATCAGATTGGCAATTTAAAACAACTATGATTAATATGCTAATGGCTATAATGAAAAAATTGGACAATGTGCAAGAACAGATAAATAATTTAAACAGAGATTTAAAACTCTAAGAAAGAATCAAAAGAAAATGCTAGAAATTAAAACCACTGTCACAGAAACGAAGAGTGCCTTGGATAGGCCCATCAATGGACTAAACAGAATCAGTAAGCTTGAAAATGTCAATAGAAACTTTCAAAACTGAAAAGCAAGAGAAAAAAAGAATGAAAAAGATGGAATGGAATGCCAAGAACTGTGAGACAATTACAAAAATAATAACACATGCATAGTGTGAATATCATAAAAAAAGGAACAGATGCAGAGTTTAGTCAAAGTGACAGAGTGATGGAGTAAAGCCACTTTTAAAAATTTCTTCCATTTTTTTCTCAGGGATATAGGAAGCAAGGTCATCAGCTAAGAATAAGGACAGAAGAGGAGGTTTAGAGATCTGAGGGGAGAATAGAGGAAATAGCAAGGGAGAGAGATGGGGAGAGAGAGAGAGAAAGAGAGAGGAAGGGAGTGGGGGGTATGGGGAGTTGTTCAGAGCTGCCTTGGAGAATATATGTCACACCAAAATAATCCAAGATCAGAATGGCATTAGCGTTCACAAAAGAAACACTGTAATGCTTTAAAATTCTTTGAAGAAGTTATTTACAACATAGAATTTTATATCCAGCCAAATTATCAATCCATCATAAATAAGTAAAATATCTCCAATGCACTCCTTTTCAGAAACTTTCCGGAAAATGTGCTCCAACAAAATGAAGAAGTAGTACAAGAAAGAGAAAAATACAAGATCCAGGGAAGGGGGTCTAGAACAAGGCCCTGATGGGAGAGAAAACACATGGTCATTCTGGGGACCTGTACAGAGTTGCACAGCTTTAAGGGGAGTTGGGAGAATGGCAAGAGATGAGGCTGGAGACCAGGGCAGATGCCACATTTTGAAGGGTTTCCTATGTCAAGCAAAAGAAATCAGATTTTTCCCTGAGACCAAAAGGGCACTACTGAAGGGTTTCAGCCAGAGGAAGCTCCTGATTAGATCTGTATTTCAGAGCACTCACTGTGGCTACAGTGTGAAGAGTGAATCAGAGGCATAAAATTGTGCAGATAGGAGCAGTTTTGAGGCTGTTATGTGAACAAGGCATCTGAACTAAGAATGTTAGTAAGGAAGAAATGCAGGAAATTGGTTTGAGTGGTGTTAAGAAATAATAATCAATTTTAAATCTCTATCTAAATAAAAAACCAATAGCTGGCATTGTTTTCTGAGTGGTTACCATGTGCTGGGCCCAGTTTCAAGTGTCTTCTGGGCATTAATGTGGTTGTCAATCACAGCAACTATATGAGAGCAGATGAGGACACTGAAGTGCATGGTAAATGGAAAAGCTGGAATCAGTCTGAAGCATTTGATCCAGCGTGCATGGGCATAACCACTTCCCAAATGACCATAGTTTCAACTAAAAAGGTGTCTGGCAATGCAAAGGTCCAGGCCAGAATCCCAGTGTTGCCACTGAGACTCTGTGCCCAACGAAGCCCTGATTAGTCAGTAATCCCAGCCCGCTTTCTCTTGGGTCAAATTAACTGCAGCACACAGCAATTAGATGATGAGACAAAGGAAAAACAGGAGGTTGCAAAAAGGGGAAAGAAGACTGATCATGATGAGATGTGGAGAAGGCCAAAGGTGTGGTCAAACAGGTGGAGAGATCCCACTGGAATTAAATCCTGCTCCAAACCTGATACAGGAGAAAAGTTAGCTACGTGGGAAGATGGTCTCAACATGTTATCAAGTAAAAATACATAGTTTACAAGGCAGGAGGTGAGCATAATATCATTTTTGTAAGAGAGAAAAAGCTGGGGAGCACTAATAGTGACTATCTCTGCACCAGGAATACATTGTTTTGTTTTGTTTTTGAGATGGTGTCTCACACTGTTCTCTGGGCTGGAGTGTAATGGCGCAATCTCGGCTCACTGCAACCTCTGCCTCCCAGGTTCACGAGATTCTCCTGCCTCAGTCTCCCAAGTAACTGGGATTACAGGCACACACCACCACACATGGCTAATTTTTTGTATTCTTCGTAGAGACAGGGTTTCATTATGTTGGCCAGACTTGTCTCGAACTCCTGACCTCGTGATCCGCCAGTCTCAGCCTCCCAAAGTGCTGGGATTACAGGCATGAGCCACCACGCCCAGCTTGGGAATAAATTTTTTAAATGTGTCTTCCTTTTGTTTATTCTTTTTATAAAAGAACGTGACATTTTGGGCCAGGTGCAGTGGCTCACGCCTGTAATCCCAGCACTTTGGGAGGCCAAGGCAGGTGGATCACGAGGTCAGGAGATCAAGACCATCCTGGCTAACACGGTGAAACCCCGTCTCTACTAAAAATACAAAAAATTAGCCGGGTGTGGTGGCAGGCGCCTGTAGTCCCAGCTACTCTGGAGGCTGAGGCAGGAGAATGGCGTGAACCCAGGAGGTGGAGCTTGCAGTGATCCAAGATCGTGCCACTGTGCTCCAGCCTGGGCGACAGAGTGAGACTCCATCTCAAAAAAAAAAAAAAAAAAAAAAAAAGAATGTGACATTTTGATGAATATGTTGTTTTTAAAAAGGAAAGATAATCTAAAGACTGGCTGAAGGTCTAGGAAAGGAAAACTGAGGCAGCCACTGAAGTCCTAGGGATAAGAGGAAGAATGCCCTGGGGGCGAACAGCTGACATCAGTGAGGATGAAAGTAGGGTGTTGCAATTAAATCACATGAGAATCAAGAGAAAGAAAAGAGTGAAGACCCAGGAACATATTATCAATAAAGACTGTACCAACTCAGCCACGTGCAACAGGGGGAACAAAGGGAGGAATTTCCACCTAAGAATTCATCAGGGGAGAAACTGGTTTGCTGATAATACAAAATCAGGGAGAAAAATTCAAGGACAAAGTCTGTGATGTAAAGAAACTAGTTCTTACGGGAATGGAGGTTTCAGAAGACACACTGGAAAATATAAGACATGCCAAAACAGGTGTGAAGACCTGTGTGTTAGTCCATTCTCACATTGCTATAAAGAACTCCCTGAGACTGGATAATTTATAAAGAAAAGAAGTCTAGTTGACTCATAGTTCTGCATGGTGTACAGGAGGCATGGCTGGGGAGGCCTCAAGAAACTTACAATCACGGTAGAAGACAAATGCGAAGCTAGCCCAATTTTTACATGGTGGCAGGAGAAAGAGAGCAGAGGGGGAAGTGCTGCACACTTTCAAACAACCAGATCTTGTGAGAACTCTGTCAAGAGAATGGCAAGGGGGAAGTCCACCCCCATGATTCAATCACCACCCACCAGGCCCCTCCTTCAACATGTGGGGATTACAATTCGACATGCAGCTTGAGAGGGAACACAGAGCCAACCCATAACAACCTGGATTCAGATAAAAGCAAAACAGAACACCAAACTGACATCCCTACTTGGAAAAATAAAATTTACACTGGTGACTGACATGGCAAATTTCCAAAGCCCTCTTCACTTAAAAATATGCATTTTTTATCTCCTTCTGAAGGTCATGTTTCTCCCAAGTACCAATTAGTTTATTAACAACTATGCTCAACCTGGGTGTCCTCTTGTCCTCTCTCATATGTAAATTTCAGCAACCCAATCTCTGAATAGTTTCCACAGTGATGCTTTGAGACAACTTATGGAGCTAGCATTGAGGGGTTATGTCTGTCTTAGAAACTGCCTTGAAAGAAAGAAGGAGATGGAAAGAAGACAGACACAAATTAAGGGGCAACACCACAACATAAAATATATTGAAGTATAATATTTATCCTAATTTTTAAAATAACACTATAAAGCAACATTTGGCTCAGAATTTTGCTCCTACTACTAAGTCCAAAAGCCCATGAGTGCACATTTAGTGTATTCCTCTGCCTTCAAGAATAACTGTAACTGTTCAACCTCAGACCAAAAAGAACTTGATATACAGCAGGTAACCAACTGCTCTGCTCTGGAGGCAGGGAGTTCATGGTCATATTCTCTCTTCTGTCATTAAGCATACACATCAGGTACATTATCATCAAATTGTATAGATCTTCTTCTTTTTCTTCTTCTTCTTCTTCTACTCCTCCTCCTCCTCTTCTTCTTCTCCTCCTCCTCCTCTTCTTCTTCTTTTCTTCATCATCTTCTTCTTCTTCTTCAACATTGTCATCATAATCATCATGGCCAACACCTAGCATGTACCATGTATCAGGGACTTTGTTGACATAAACTCATTTAATCTTCAAAAGAATCCTATGAGATCAGTACCATTATTTCCTTATTACAGATACAACAATTAATGCACAGAAATGAATCAACTTATCTAAAAACATGTTGCTGGTAAGTGTCAGAGCCAATATTTAGGCTCAGGAAGTCTGGTTCAGAGTCCAGGTTCTTAGCCATAACACTATAAGAACAGGTATAATAAACATCTACCCACCTACAGGATGTAAATTCCATCTTGTATGCAAAGAGTTTTTCATCAAAATGATAATTCAAACTCAAGGATAGCATTAAACCTCACTACCACCATTTAGGCTCAAAAGACAAGAGTGCATCTCCCATTCTAACTAGTCAGAAGTGATTCCAAATTTATGAAACTTGGAGGTGGAGGCAATGCAAGGGAAATTACATTTAGCAACAGAATAGTTATTTGTATAAGCAGGCTTCAAAGTATTTTGGACAAACCATAACTTTTGCTGAAGTTGACAATAAAATAATTTTGAAAAGAATGTATGGTCCTCATGCACTAATAACAATTGCATAGGTGTTATTTTTAATTCATTTTTCCAGCTGCCTTATTGTAAAAGACCCTGAGCCAGTGAAAAATCTGTTTACTGCCTTTTGTTGTTCTTTCTGCATATGATAAGAGAATAGTATCTAGCCCCCAACAGTGCCCAAAAGGAAGAAGAAAGCAAGGAATTTCTGTAATGAAGTATAAGAAGCTAACTCCTTCTTCCACCAACCTGTGTTTCTTTAGGTTATTTTCCTGGCTGCTAGTTTCCCAAAGATGGAGAGTCAACTTTTGTCTGGGCCTCAATAATTTGGTATTTGAACATGTTTGTTGTATGATACATTATTGGAGTCATCTTACTACAATCTATTCCATACACCAGGTCTATCCTGAGGTACAGTAACCCAGGAAAACAGAGTTTCTACTAGAAACACATACGAAATCTAGTTGTGCTGTCACATATTATCTTCTCTGCATTACAACCAATGTTTTAGATAATCACTAAGTTATATGTAAATTCAGCTCCATCCAACACTTGAGTGAATGATGTACAGATTCTAAAGCTGTTAAGAAGAGCAAATGTAAAGCCGCTGCGAAGACTATGCTTGAGGGAGTATTATTATCAACCCTTAAATGGAAGAATTTTAGTTTTATTACTAGCATCACCTTTCCCAGACCTCGACAAAGTTTTCTTGAAGTCTCTAATGGCATTTCCAGGGACCAAAGAGCTGTTCAGTGTCGCTGGGGAGATGTGCAAGGTGGACAGAGGAGAGGGCACCACTGGAGCAACTGCTATGAAAGAAACACCACAGTAGTAGCAATGACATATTTTTGTGTCCTAAATTAACATCAAACTAACTCTAGAGAAGACGCAGTAGCCTCGAATTGAGTCTAGGAGACGAACAGGTCAAATGTTACAATGGTACAATCCCCAAATGTCATAATATCCCAACAAGAAAAGAACAGAAAAAACAAATTTGCACCTCCAAGCATGTAATTTTCTCTACTCAAAATACAAACATGACCTTATTAATCCAAATCAAACCAACAACTTGTGACATTTTTCTCATTCGGAAGATTAATATTCAAGCAAGCAACTTAATTTCTAACCCCGAGTTCAAAAATTTATGAATTCACCCTTGCAGGGTTCAACAACCCTGGGTCCTCTGAGGCCGGAAACACAATGCAGGATAGTTTTGGATTCATGAGTCACCTTACCACATTATAAACTCTCTAAGAATGGTTAGTCAAACCTAACTTCCACCCGATTCACACCCAGATACCAAGGTGCATAAACTTGGGAGCTATCCGGCATGCAAGTACCGATCCAGTTCTCCATCTTTTATTTGTCTTATTCTACATAATATGAATATCTCGTTCATGTAAACACTTGGTTCCTACTATGTGTTGAATGCTACATGATCTCTGGAAATATCCAGATAAATGTTGTCTTTACTTAGTCACATATTCTCATTAGGTCTTCCTGGCATGCATTTGAGATTATAAGGACAAAGTTCATAAACCCAGTTAAATCTCAATTCTATAATGCTGAACTCATTGATTGAGTGCCCTAGCTCAAGAAAATAACTGGTCATAGACCATACTAATTACACCACCATTGGTACAGCAATCTTCATAAATATCAAGAAAATGATACACAGTTAACTTTTAATTATCCACACTAATGAAGGGGAACAGTGGCATGGTTAATCCAAAATAGTTTAAAAACCAATAATAATTTCTATTAGGATTTGGAATTCATTATGTGATTTTCTTCCCAGAAGATTTACCTTCTGATTATATTTTTCATGATGAATATTCAAGCAAGAAACTTAATTTCTATCTAGGGTTTTAAAATTTATTAACTTCTGCCTCCATCCCAGGCTTGAAGAACTGAAATGTAATGTCTTTTACTAAAGTTGTTGACACTACCATAATTTTGTATAATCCCATCCGGAACTTTCCATGGATGATGAATTATAATTAAGTCCTAATGCCAAGCTTTCCAGGAAAGAAAGGCATGAGGATTCAGCTCACAATTTCTAAGCTCTTCCTCTCTCATCCTTTTAACTCATCCTATTTAACTCAGCATTACTCATCCATGAGTATCTGTATTAGTCAGCTGTTCCTGTAATAACATTGAGTAACAAACTACCTTGAAACCCAATGATTTTAAAAAACAAGCATTCATTTCTTTCTCACAGATCTTCAAATTGGCAGAACCCAGATCAAACTCATGATTTGGCTCAAGCCTCCTCCAGGTGTGTCACTATTTGCCTTAGACCATTGGCCCCAGTGAAACACAGGAGCATAAGAAGACGAGATGACAAGAAAAGCAATTTATGCGCATCTAAGGCCTCTGCTTACATCATGTCTGTTCACATTCCAGTGGCTAGGGAAGTCACATTGCCAAGCTCAAAGTCAAGAGGGCACAAGAAGTATACTCCATATCAAGGAGGAAAAAATGAAGATAAATTTTTACTGAAAACAATCTAAGCTATCATTTAATATTCATTAGGCTCTCTGATCGATTTTGGAAATACTAGGATTATTAAGTCATAATTTCCGTCCTCAAGGAACTCATATTTGGGGTGGGCAGATGGTACTAAAAAGAAAATGCTAAAAAACACTAAATAAGGAGACACCCAGGGTATTATGTGAGTAGGAAGTGGCAAATCAGAGAATCTAATATAATATTTCTTGAGCTTAGGGAATCATCAAAGTGTCTGAGGTGGTCCTTGAAGATAAATATGAGTTTCCAGGGAAAAAATATAAGCAAAGATGCATAAGTACAGGAGTAAATGGTCTCTTCAATAAATGATAGGGCATACAGTGTGACTAAAGCCCAGTATATGTGACAGTGGCTGAGAACACATTTTACTCCACAATTCTTTGAGTAAGTCAACCCTGGTTTAGAAGAGTAATATTTGGATGATGGAGAAAATATTCTAATATTATTGAGTGCACCTAAGGTTACATACTTTTGGGTTTATTTATCCCGGAACCATTATAAGCAAGGAAGTAGCTATTAATTTTCATTCGCAGAGATGCAGAAATAGGGACTCACCAAGGGGAACTGACTTGTCCAAGGTCATATGACTAGTAAATGAGGCTTGAAATACAGTTCCAGCTCTGGTCTTCTCCACTAGGCTCTACTGGAAGTATCCTGGGAGTTCTGGCTACTTCATTAGTCCTATGAGCTAAGTTCAGGCTATAAAAGGTATAGCCTTCTAGGCTATACTAACAAGTTCAGAATTTATGAATGGCATTGAGGTAGGTTTCAAATAGGGGAACAAGAGACATCACTGGAACTTGACTTTGAAAAGACATCCAGTGGCAGAGTGGAGAGGAGATTGCACAGATGGAGAGGTACTAGAGGCAGGTAAGGGGTTATGGCAATAGTTAGGTATACAATCAGGCCTTGAACCAGGACAGCACCAGAAGTAAGGAAGGAAAGAAAGTTGACTTGCAAAACATTTTGGATGTGCAATCAGAAAACAATTTGATTTAAAAAAAAAAAAAAAGATGAGAAGAAGGAGTCTTGAATTCCTCTGTTTTCCAAGCTTATGCAGCTACTTAAAAGGTTAAGCCATTTCCTCTTTTTGCTTTCCAGACCACTCTACACTACAGTTTCTCCTTTCCATATCCCCCCCAGAGACAATGAATTCTGTCTCCTAGCCTAATTGAAAGCCAGAGGGCAGCAGAACAGAAGAGTGGTTGAGGCAAAGGAAGAGTCATTTGATGAGAAAAGATTGATATATTCCTTTCCATAATCAGTGGAACACAGGTGAATAGATTTAGCAGGTTCTTTATCGAATGTTCTTTAATCACCTAACTCAAGTCAATACTCCTTTAGGGGAACATAAATTAATTCTCCAAACAAACAGCTAATGCCTAAGGAGAGCTGTCTGTAGTGTTTACACACTCCAGCTCCACTGTCGTGGGGGTTGGAGATGAAAGGCAAGTATGAACCCAGAGGCAGAATCTTCACTTGGAAATGCACAGGGTCAGGAGCAAAGCCTCCTAAGTATACTGACACTTCCTGTATTTTTTCAACATCATCTGAATTGACACTAGTGGACAGTTACCTACAGATGATACAGCCCCCTACTGGTCACAAGCACTAGGGGCTAGGGAGGATGGCTCTGCAGTTTTTCTATTCTGAGCCCTTCTCATCTTTCCATGTACACCATTAAAAGTATTGAGAGAGGTTCCCAGGATGGCAGAGTTAGCTCCCAGAAATCCCAGGCTACTTCCAAAAGAGCCTAGTGGAAAAGGCCAGAGCTGGAACTGTATTTCAAGCCTCATTTACTAGTCTTGTGACTTTGAGTAAGTCACTTTCCCTTGGTGTGTCCCCATTTCTACATCTGTACAAATGAAAATTAATAGCTACTTCCCTGCTTATAATGGTTCTGGCATAGATAACCTCAAAGGTCTGCAACCTAAGGTGGACTCAGTAATATTAGAATATTTTCTCCCTTTATCCCTGCTAAACCAGGGCTGATTTACTCAAAGAACTGTCAAATAAAATTGCTCACAACACTTTCCCAAGTGGAAAGTCTGCAGAAACAATATGTGGCTTGTGCAATAAGAACTAGCACAATACCTACTTCCTGTCTTCAATCTTCCTCCTGCTATTTTCTCTGACTGGAAGAGCCAGACCAAAATTCCGAACATTAGCCATCCATGCTGAGCGCAAGGCCAAGGGTTAACACAGCCCTTTTTAAATGATCCCAGTTGTTGTTCTAAATAATGGTAGCTATTGTCAGTATTATTAATAAATACTATTCGACCAAACTGGTATGTATGTGTCTTGCTTAAACGTGAGGTGAAGAGGTCAAAGCATGGAGGATGAGACTATATTTCTCTTTTCAGAATGACCTCAGGGCAATTTCTAAGAGATTCAACCCACAAAGGAAACAGACGTACAGCTTCTTCTTGCTTCTGGCCCCTTTCTCCAGGTTGGACATCATTTCTGCAGCCTATAATCCTTCCCCACTTGGAGAATTAATATGCAAATTTTCTAATTATATGGCCAAGAATTTTACAGGTCTCGCTTGGAGTGATAAATTATTTCTCAGGTCTCTGCCTTCCTCAGTAGGGGGTCTGGTAACCTCAACTTCAGGATAGTCATAGAAACCATTAGTGTCACTAAATTAACCAGCCCTCAGAATTAGCCAAGAGAAAGCGTATATTGATCTGAATTAGCGATGTGAGAAGAGAAGCGCTTTCTTTCATGATTAGCCTTTTCAAAGTCCTCTTAGGCTACCCATACTCTCTGCTGATGGAAAGATTACTGAAAAATAATTAAAATGTCCCCAGAACCACAGAGTCTTTGTGCCATTATTTCCCCTAAAATAATAAAATTACTTATACATTCAACTGTAAGCATCCTTTAGAGTTACTCGCGGCAAAGATACCTATATGAATATAGAAATGTAAAATAATGGTTTCTATGTCTTAGGAAATTCACTATTTATAGACAAAAGTTATGATTATTATCATTTTTACATTGTGCTAAAGTTAATAAAATGCTTTTTATATACGGTATTTTATTAAAATGTTCACAACTATGAGAGATGGGTAGTCCCTTTATACCCAATTTACAGGTATGTATAGTAAGACAAAGAGAATGAAGCAGGGCATGTTGTCTCCTGCCTGTAATCCCAGCACTTTGGGAGGCTGAGGTGGGCAGATCGCTTGAGCCCAGGAGTTCAAGACCAGCCTGGGCAACATGGCAAAACCCAGTCTCCACCAAAACTACAAGAAACTAGCAGGCGTGGTGGCGCATGCCTGTAAACCCAGCCACTCGGGAGGATCACTTGAGCCTGGGAGGTGGAGGTTGCAGTGAGCAGAGATGGCACCACTGCACTCCAGCCTGGAAGACAGACTGAGACTGCTCTCTCAAAAACAAAAGAAAAGATAACTAAAACAATTACTCACCTTACACCTTAGAGACACCTTACACACACATGCACATACACACACGCAACCAGTGTATAGTGTCTTTAATATCTGATAAATTCACAGAGCCTCAGTATCCTCATCCAAAAATGGGAGCATTAAAACCCATCTCAAATGAAACGAGCTCCTGTCTATCAGCATGTGCCAGGGCCTGTCATAAGGATGCAGTCTTTAAGTGACAGCTGAACACTCAAGCAGCATTACTCACCTAGAAAGGGGCCTCATAGAAACGATGCAATTTTTCTTTCCAATGAAGTTATTGATTCCCTTTAAGGAGACTCTCAGCAGGATAAATGACCCTTCATTATTTCCCTGGCATACTCCTGGCACTTCGGGGGTTTCAAACAAATTTGACTTAGCACATCTGTGAGACCCAAAGGTCAAGAGGCATTGCTTCATAATGGCAGAAAATTATCATATCGATAAAAATTGACCATTGTTCACATACTGAATTCCTCCAAAGAGGAGCATTCTGGAACATTCTGGAATAGAGAAGGCAGGGCTGATTAGGATCAACCATCTTTATGCAGAAAGGCCTTGAGTGCATACCAAGTCATCTGCAGTCAGAGAATAAACCACAGTGGAAAGAAGCAACTTATTTTCTGGCTCTAGTCATCAATTCCTGACATCAATTCTGAAAGCTTGCCTTAAAATTCGTATTTAGTTATTTCGCTTTTCTTTTAAGATACTTTGGTAGCTCCCCAATTCCCATAACCTAAAATCTGCCCTTACTTACCTGGCCGCATCCTCATCTCTTGCCAATCTCCCCCTACATCCCCACCTATACTCCTGCCCCACCAAATCTCACTGTCAACTCATCACATCGCTTTTGGACTCAAGACATTTTATACATCACCTTTTTGAAACAACTATTTTACTGTCAGCCATCTTGACTACATCTTGACAGACTTTGGTATCCCATTTCCATCCCCACTTTACTTTCCACAAGATGATTCTATTTTTTCCGCATCTTCTAACCATGTCAAATCAACAACCAAACCAGAAAAAGATTTTTTAGTGATCAATTTTTCCATGCCCTGGTATAGGTCATAACCAATTTCCCACCAATTCTGACATCAATGGGGCTTGCTATTCCACTTTACAAGGACAGCAAGTTCTGCATTTCAGAATGCCTGCAGTGTTTGAGATCCCTTATTCAAATCATCCTTCTACTTCACTTCACTTTGAAAACAGCGTAAGAATCAAGAGAAGCTAAGCATGAACTGAGAATCCTGATCAAGATGAAAAGAATGATCCAACTGGTTGGTTTCACCATCATAAGGAGGGATTCCTCTGTCTATGTGTTGCATTCATTTCTTGGCACATCGAGAGGCAACCTAGGACACTGTTAATAACACGAGCTCAGGGGACAAACTGCCTGGGTGTGAACTGTGGCTCTGCCACTTATTAGATGTGTGACCTGTGGCACATTATTTCACTTCTTTGTGTCTGTTTCCTCCTTTGTAAAATGCAGGTGATAATAATATCTAAGTCATAAAGCTGTTGAGAGGATTGAGTCAATACTTATGAATGCACACACACACACAGAAAAGGACCTGGCACATATAAACACTAAATAAATGTTTGTTAAATAAAGTAAATACAATATTGTATGGTTATATTGCTGGTAGCAGAAAATACCCCACAACAGCTCTCAAAATCTGAAACTTTGGAGGTTAATTTGTTAGGGTAAAAAAGTAGGTATCATCTACTATTCCAATTTCTTCTTTGTACCAGAAATGGAAAGAAGTACCACTATCCTTTGCCAAATATTACTGACAAAGGTCAGAAATATTTTTCTCAGGGAGAAAAACTGCAAAAAGGCTGACAATTACAAAGTGTCAAAACACTGGCATCAAAATATCCTGCTTTATCCAGTTATACTCCATTTCCCAGAGAGCAAGTTTGAACCAGGAAACATTAGCATCACCATGAACCACCTTTGATAACTGGGGCTTAAATGCCTCTTTCATCATAAATGATCTCTTATTTATAAGGGAATCACTAACCACTATCAACAGTGAAAAACCACACAGAAAAACCACCAGGCTGTATCATAGAGAATTTTAAAATAGTTACCCATGAGAATAAATGAAAGGAGGCTAACAAAGTCTGCTACTTCATAAATTTACACTGGGACATGCAAGAGGCAAAGGGCTTCTAGTTCTGGCCAAGACTTGCTGGACATAGGAGGGAGGATAAACTGACCACTTGCCTGCAATGATACAGGGGAAGAGAATGCACAGGCTTCCTCATTTGAAACCCATTGATCTAACACCTATTGCCTATGAGAAGTTGGATAATATATTTGCTTTATCTGAGTCTCAGTTTTATCAACAGTAAAATGGAGATAAGGTCTTACTGAGCTGGATTTGTTGGCATATGACTGCAGGGCCTTTACACGATGCCTTGAACACAGAAGACACCCAATTCTCTACTCCCCCTTCCTATACAACATAAGTAATAAATCATTTCCCAGATCTGTGGAGGGAAATTACATCAGTTATGTGGTGGTTGTCATCAAATAGAAATTATATATATTCAATGTCTTTCCTATGCTGCATGAGTCCTCAAGTTTTTCCCAACACATACGAGTAAAGGTTCTTATGGCAAATGACAGAAACTGATTTTTAAGCACTGGGGAATTTATTGGAAGAGTTTCAGGAATTCAGAAAATGAATCTATGGAAGGCTCTAAGATCCAGGCCTAAAAACCAGCCAGGATCTAAGAATGCTGCAGAGCTCGAGAGCAGGACTGCCCAGCAAGAGTTACACAACAGATACAAGCTGGTACACAGGACACATTTGCCACCAAGCTGAATATGAACTCCAAATCTCCCTTCTCTGTAGGCCTCTGGTTCAGGGCTTGATGTACAGGGTTTAACAGTGTTGCAGAACTTTCTCTTCAGTTCAGCTAAAACTGGATTCCTGTCACACGACCAGGAAAGATTAGGCTCGCGGACACATAGAAGGGTGAGGAGCAGAATTTATTGGGCAAAAAGGAAAAAGGAAAAATCTCAGCAAAGTGAGATGGAGTCCTGCTAACAGGCCATCCACTCACAGATTGAATCCCAGGTCGCCATACAAGAACTGAAGAAGCCAACCCCTGTGCAAACATCATGAACTTCCTGAGGCTCCACCCAGTCCTCCCAGTGTGCAGATGGGCATTATTCAGAAAGAATCGGTTGGGAAAAGGCAGGCATCATCTGGCACCAGCAGTCCAGTTCTTCAGCCTTCAGGCTGTTTTAGGCTTGAAGGTGGGGTTTGCCAGGGACCCTTGGCTGTCTCCTGTCTCTATCAACAGCACTTGGAGCGCATGCCTGCACCTGGCTGTCCCAGGGCACGCTTTGAAGAAGGCTTTGGTCTCCTTTGCTACCAAAGAGACAGAGGACAGTAAGAAACAATCTCAGCAATAACCTTCCTATCAATACAATGGAAAATTTCCTAGAGGAATATGGAGGTACTAATAGGCAGGTATGGCTAGATGATAATAGATAATCAAAAAGTGACAAAACATACAAAACATAATGAGAAGAAAGGAAGATGAATGGCCTGCATAGTTCTCCCCAGTTTTGAAACAGGCTCCAGATGCCAGTAGTACCCTACCCCATAGTTGTGGCAACCAAAAATGTCTCCAGACATTTCCAAATGTTCCCTGGAGGACAAAATCACCCCCAGTTAAGAACTACTAATCTAAACCTTTCTACACTTCTATAAATAGTCCCTTCACTAAAATTTTCTTAAATAATGTAAGTATACTATTTCTTTCCTACCTAGAGCCATGACTGATACAAGAAGTCTGTTGGCAAAATTGGGCAAAATTACAACATTAAAGCTTACTTGATCCACTGTAATGTAAATTCCATAAGAGAAGGACATTGTGTATCTTACTTACCACTAAATCCCCTCTACCAAGAAGTGTTGGACTCAAGTAAGTGCTCAATGAATATTTCTTAAGTAAATGAATTTAAGCTATATTATAAAAAATAATTTTATATGTAAAGAAATAGAAAAGTTTCCACAGAAAATAAGAAGGCACAGACAAAAAGGTTAAACAATATAGGCATTCTGTGAGTACAATGCAGAGTCGAAGCCTTGGCCAATGGCTTAAAGTTCTCTGGACTCCCTGTTAAGGCACCTCCCACTGCAAGACAGTCCCTCAACATAGGTTACCTGTGGGACTATTAGTAAAATTATGCCAATTCCTTTTACTTGGATTTCAAACTCATCTAAAAAACCTAAAATAGAAACTCCATGAGAGCTGAGCTACAACCTGTTTAGTACACCGTCGTATACCCACTGCCTTACTCAGTGTCTAATGATTATTTCTCAAGTGAGTGAATCAATGAATGGGCCATCTCATTATGACGTGGCTTTCAAGTGACTTGGCTACAAGGGGAAAGAAAGATGTAGTCTCATGACCATCAAAGCCATCAAGAATATTACTTTTTCATGTGTACTGGCAAATTGAAATTCTAGGACTTAATTGACTTGTATGCCTTAGAGTTACATTAACCATCCTCAAAAAGGCTGGCCACTCTTGACTCAAAGAATAGTCAGTAGACCAGAAAAGGTCCCAAATCCAATTTTAGAATATAGAAACTTAATTGAGGTTCAGAGTAAAGTTGCATGGGTTCTTTGAAAGCATACACTAGAAAAAAAAATTAGAAATTGGTTCCATTAACACGTGATTGTGTTCCCCATTATAAAAGTACATGCATTAGTTAGCTATTGCTACATGACAAATTACCCCCAAAACTTAGTGGCTAAGACAACACACATTTATTATTTCACAGTTTACAGGGATCAAGAACCTGGATACAGCATAGCTGATCCTCCACTTCAGGATCTCTCATAGGCAGCAGTTAAGGTGCCAGCTAAATGTGGTAATCTCAAGGTTCAACTGGGGAAAGATCAGCTTCCAAAATTATTCACATGGCAGTTAGCAGAATTCAGTAACTCAAGGGCAGTTGGCCAAAAGCCACCCTCAGTTCCTTGCCATGCAGGTTTCTCCAACATAGCGGCTAGCTTCATAAAGCATGCAAGATAAGAAGGCAATAGACAGTGTATGCTGGTAGGCTGGGCGCGGTGGCTCATGCCTGTAATCCCAGCACTTTAGGAGGCCAAGGCGTGCAGATCACGAGGTCAGGAGATCAAGACCATCCTGGCTAACACAGTGAAACCCCATCTCTACTAAAAATATAAAAAATCAGCCAGGCGTGGTGGCAGGCACCTGTAGTCCCAGCTACTTGGGAGGCTGAGGCAGGAGAATGGCATGAACCCAGGACACAGAGTTTGCAGTGAGTGGAAATCGCGCCACTGCACTCCAGCCTGGGCAACACAGCGAGACTCCGTCTCAAAAAAAAAAAAAAAAAAGAGAGAAAGAAAAAAGAATGTATGCTGGTAAAATGAAACTCACAATCCTTTGTAACCTAATCATGTAAATGATGTCGCATCACCTTTGCTATAGTCTGTACTTAAAACAAGTCACTATATCCAGACCACACTGAAAAGGAGGAAATGATACAAGGGAATGAGTACCAGAAGGCCATCTTAGAAGTCTGCCTATCAGAACACAAATTACCAAAAGAGAAATGACCCTTTCCAGAGATTCAAGAAAGTGGAGTTTAAGGACATAGGACGTCTTACTTGGAAAGTGAGAATAAAGAAGAACCTCATAAAAGTGCTAGGGATGTGGAAATCCAATGGCATCTAGAATATTGGAGCAAAGGCATTCAGAACCTCAAAGCATCAGAGAAGAAAGGGAACCAGAACTCCTTCAATATCTGCTAGTTGGCCCATATTTTAACTCTTCATTTCATCCTCACTTCACTATTATAAGATGGATGTTACTAAATATTATCCCTAGTTTACAGATAAGGAAATTGAAGACCAACAAGGTTAAGTTTCTGTTCTGAAATTACAGGGCTAGTAAATAATAGTTTTGATTAACAATATAGACATTAGACAGAAATGAACTAGAGTCTAGACCCCACCACTTATTTGCCATGTGATATTTTGTAAGTTACTTGTTTGTATTGTCCACTGCTGAATCCCAAGTGTCTAGCAGGTGCTTTGGTAAATGTTTCTGTGAATTAATTAATCTGGCTCATTTATATACATAACGGTACCTACTTCAAGAGTTATTGCGAGAATTACATTAGATTATCTAAACACTTCAGCCCAATGCCTAGCTCTTGGTAGGAGGTCAGAAAATGATAATTATTATACTGCTCGTCCTGATTCCAATCTTAAAACCTCAAACACTGCATCCAGTCTAAATACAATGTTGCCTATATGGTACCATAAACCTCCAGCTTCCTGGTGCTCACATCATCTAGTCTCTGCTGGTACAACCCTTAGTCCAAGTCTTTTAATTAATAGACTTTATTTCTTAGAGTAGTTTAGGCTTATAGAAAAAAATGAACAGAAAGTTCCGAGTGATTTCATATACTCTTCGCACCCCCAGAATAACAGTTTCCCTTATTATTGACATCTTGCATTGGTTTAGTACATTTGTTGTCACTGATGAACCGAGCTTAATTGATACATTATTATTAACTAACGTCCATAGTTTACATCAGGGTTTACTCTTTTTGTTGTATAATACTATGAGTTTGGTCTAAAGCATAATGCCATGCAGCCACCATTAGAGTATCATTCAGAATAGTTTCGCTGCCCTAAAAATCTGTGCTCCACCTATGCATCCCTCCCCCCTTCCCCTGAAGGTAGAAGCTATGGGGATAGTAAAAATGATCAGCAGTTTCCCGGGATTTAGGCCGAGTCTGAATTGCTAGATTATTAAAACAGACATTGTCTGCTCTAGGAAAACTAGTCCCCATGCTTCCTGCATAGACGCCACATGATCTGCATATCCTCTCCAGAAAAACTATCCCCACCCCTTCTCATATACACACGTTATAGTTCCACATCTCCTCCACAACAAAAACTGGACTCTGCCTCTGCCTACATAGACAACACATTGTTCCCACATCCTCTGCAACAGGAAAACTGGTCTTTCTTCCTTCCTACAGGGACATCATTTGGCACCCATATCCTCTGCTCTAGGACAACTGGGCACCATATTTTCCTAAATAAATACCATATGATTTCCATGTTTGCATCATTGCTGACATGAGTTCTTTATTTGGTTAAATTGATTTAAAAACCCCATCTGAATTCAAGTCCTAGAAAATCCCTTACGCTTTCTGAAATTTGGATGCAACAGCCACACAGTGTAAGTCTTAGCAAAATGACCCAATGAAACATAGTGAACAATTAGAGTGTCCTTGTAGGAAGCCAGCCTCTGCCTCACTAGTATCTTGCCCTGGGCTGTACAAGAGCTTAACCTCCAGAATAACACTGCCATCTTTTTGCTTTATTTGGCCTTATTGTTTCTCCATTTGGGAGCCAAATTATAGCCTCATAAAACAGCAGGAGTGCTAGGGAAATTGCTTAAATACAGTAACTATTAAAACCTTAAACTGCTGTGCTAATTAAATCGCCTTATTGCTACAAATTTTGTAATACGAGGCAAGTAAAAGTGTCAGTCTCCCTCCTTGGCAAAAGGAAACAACCCCTTCTAGAAATTATCACATTTGACTCCAAGGCAGACCTCAGCCCAGGGGAAAAGTGTATGCTCAGATCAGCTGGCTGGATTTCCCTCTTCTCCAGAAAGGTTTCTTCCACTCAGTTAGCTAAAGTTACTTGGTGCTGGTGGATTAACAATAGAAAAGCAAACAAGGACCACCCAATTAGGGTTGACTGCAGACTGGATCCATGAGCTCAGCTGAGAAGCTCAAAAGACTTTGTGCAAGCAACTGGTTAGTAATCACTGAGCACCTGGTGTCTACCATGTACAATGTTAAGTCCCCTGTTCATGGAGAAAGGACACTGGTGTCCAGCCCTTGCATACACCTCCTTGAGAGAGACAGAACAAATGAAAGGGATAATTAATATGAATTTATATATCCATTAGATTAATAGCACAGGCTCTGGGGCCAGATTGCCCAACTGAAACCCTGATCTACCACTTCCTAGCTAAATGACACACAGCAAGTTCCTTAACCTCTCTGCCTTGGGGGTCCTCATCTATAAGACAAAGCTAACACTAGTAGGTATTTAAGAATGTTGGGTGAAGATTAAATGAGCTGATATGTAAGAATTGCTTAGCACAAGGCCTAGCATAATCGATCTGTCCTAAATTTGTGGAGTATTGTTACAATTATTACTATCACTGAACAGTGTAAAAAATTCTGAACAAGAGATTGGAGTTTTAGTCTTGGCTCTATCTCTAATCTGAGGCTGTTTTCCATCTGTATCTTTAAACTTATTTATTTGTAAACTACGAGGTTTGAATTATCTCTAAAATTCCTTCAAGTACTAAAATATTATAAACCATTAGCATCGTACTTGGTATCTGTGGTATATTCAAGCGCCATGTGGCATAGAGCAGATCAAGGGAGAGGACACTAATCCAAGTATTTACGGAGCACCTAATAGGTAATAGGCATGCTCTAGGCACCAAGTAACAGCAGGAACAGCAAAAGAAGGACAGCAAGTTGAGTCCAAGTACATTAAGACATAGCCCCAAGCTGTGCAGACTGGGTACAGGCCTTCCATTCACCTTTCACTGATTCTCAGAGTCCAGAACACACGCAAAGTACCTCGATCAGGGTCACCACAGGAAAACAACAGCACATCAAATGAAGATAATTAAAGGTGAATTTGCTAAAGGAACTTTTTACAAAGGGGAGGGGAGTGTGTAGGAAAATTTTAAAGGCCTCTCTGTTTTAAAATGTACCTGGGATTTTGTTTTTATCAAGGTATGTTGAGGCCAACAGAAAAAGAGGCATTTGCCATTGAAAAGATGGTTTATTACTCAGTCCCCAAGAGGAGCAGGCATACCACACCACAGGGCAGGGGACTGCATGAGGAAGCATCAGGATCAATAGGAGGCACAGAGAGTTGGAAAAAAAACATAGACAAGAGCCTTTATTGTGGTTTCATCAAGAAAGAATGGGCAGGGCAGAGTAAGCAGGCTAAGCAGGTTTAGGGTTAGCTGGTTTGAATCACTTTGGTGGGCTCTAAGCTATAGAAATTGTCCCTAATTTTCTGGTCCCTTGCCCTGGGATCACTTATGGTGGGGGATTTTGTCCCTGACTCCAAGACCCCAATAAAAACTGGTTGGTGGGGGTACAGACTCTGTATTGGTTGCTTTGCATACTAACACATGCGCCTAGGCAAGTTCCTTACTATCTCAAAGAATTAGCTAACTCTGGGAGGGGCAGTTCCTTCCCCTCCCTGGGTCCACAAGGCTCCAAGATGTCAAAGCATCATAAAGCAAAGTAAGTAAAAAATATTATTAATACATGCCCAGAGGTCTTAAGAGACAAGAAGGAAGTAGTTACCATAACTCCAAAATACAGAAGCACATGGAAAGGGCCACCGAAACAGAGAAGCAAGTGGAGAGCTGTGACCCAGTCAAGAAATGTGGTCAGCCCATGGCGACCTGGCACAGAGGGAGTGAGCAAGGGAAATAAATGCCCAACTTGTCTCCCCAACACCCTCCAGTATATTTCTAGGGCTTCTCATTGGCAGAACCCAACTAGAAGCCAGAGGGCAAGGGAGACTATTGATGTGGTCCGTGCAGGTTCACCTGCCCAGGCAGAGAGCAAGATATGGAAGAGTGGGAAGTGGAACAGAAGCAGCAAAGACAAGACATCAGCACACACAGGAAGAACTGACATCCAAGTCAGTGCTGGAACAACACCAGAAGCTGGAGCTGCTTCTGCTTCAGGGAGAATCTGCAAATAGCCTGCTAAAAGAAACACATATTGGGTTCAGTGTTGCCTAGAGGTGGAGCAGGCAAAGATGAAAGGAGAAATTTATTTCCTCATAACAACTCTTTGCCTTTTCCTTCATCTTAGCACAAATGTTGGACACCACAGGGAGAGGCAGGTACGATTTCATTCATTTCCTCATGACAGGAACCTTCTGTGAATGCATATTTCAGGTGCTCCGGAATATTTAAAGGCCTATTGTGTTTCAAGAACTGCTGACCTCACCTCTGTTGCCAGGAAACCTGCTGCAAACTCTAGAATCTGAGTACTGACATCATTGCTGTCCCCAGATGATCCAGGAGGAAACAAGGGGCTGATGCTGACGCCCATGGTCAGAATAGAGTGAGCAGCACTGATGTGAGCCGTGAGAGGCCAGCTCTGCTCCTGTAGCTTACACAAATGCCTACTGGACACACCCATAGCATGTTGCTAAGGCAGAGTGAATGGCACCATTCAATAATCATTAACAGAGCCTACTTTGTGCTCAGCTCTGTGAATGTAAGCCTGAACCACACATGGCTCCTGCCCATCAAGGAATTCATAATATATTAAGAGGAAACACAAATGCACCGATAATCATGTGATGCTTCAAATTAATCACAGAATTCCATGCCTAGGCCTCTGCTGGAGGTATGAGGAAAGGCAGGAAGGAGCTAATCAGCCTATGCCATGGGGTACAATTTTTCTTGGGGAAGGGCAAAAAAATCTTACTCTTTGAATATGTAAAGCACAGAGAGACAGAGACATAAGGTATATAAACAGATATGGTATATAATATATCTGTGGCATTAAAATTTCCTGGAGAGGGAGACAATTAAGAAAGAAAATATCTTTAAAGCTGCTTAAGAGTGTAATAATAACAGAAAGGTTAAGGAACACTGAACTTCGTGTGTAGGAGCACGTAGCCTCAAGTCAGACTGAATTCTAGCCCCATCCCTTATAGATTTGTGACTTTAGACTTTCTTAGCTTACTCAGCCTCTCTGTGCCTCAGTTTCATCATCTGCAAATTGGAGATAACAATAGTGCCATCTTCTAATTAATTAAATGAGATAATGTGTATTAAGTTCCTAGATTATCTGACAAATAAATAAATGCCCAATAAACGTATGCCATTGTTATCAATACATTCAACAAATAACCTGCACCTACCAATATAAGAAAGTATAAAACCCAGCCCTGGGCCTTAAGAGGCATTATAAGAAGTGATCAAGCACAAAGAATAAGAGTTTCAACTTTGCAGCTGACTGGAGTTTGAACTCAGGATTTATTGCATGGCAACAAACTAATTAACTTCAGTTAAATAATTTTAAAGGAGTCGTGGGTGCTCCTTTCATGCAGTGGGCAGCAATAATACCTACAGTATTTATTGAATGCCTACTATGGGCCAGGTAGGAGGTGCTAGGAATAGAGCACTGACAAAAAAAAAAAAAAAAAGAAAGTCCCATTCCTTTAGGAGCTTACAGTCTAGTAGAGATGGACAATAAATACACGAACTAATGAATATGTCATAGAATGTTAGAGAGTGATTGATGTCAATACATAAAATAGAGTTGGTTTTAGAATAGCTGACAGGGAGTGCTATTAGACAGAGTTGCCAGGAAGGATTCTTTAAGAAAGTGACATTTAAGCACAGACATGAATGAAGTGAAGAAATAACCCTTACAAAGATCTGGGGAAATACTGCTTCAGGAAAAAAAAAATTTCTTAAATGCAAACACCCGAGACAGGAACATACCCAGCCTGTGTGAGGCTGATGTTGCTGGGGCACCATAAACAAGGGGAACGTGGTGGGAGATGGAGCCAGAAAGCGGGCGAAGGGCCTGGATTTTCATCTTAAGTACAACAAAGGTTGGGAAGAGGGGAAGAGTGCGATCTGATTAATATTTTAGGAGGATTTCTCTGGCTGCTGTGTGAAGAATGGATGTAAGGGCAAGAAAGAAGGCAATGAGAGTGGTTAGGAGGCTACTGATGTAGATAAAGCACTTAGTACTGTGCCTGAAACAGCAAATACTTTCAATAAATAAGACCTTTAGAAATCTGCTTGGAAGCAAACGACAAGAAGAAATTCCCCCATGACTCTAATTTCTTGATGCTCATATCAGAGCTAAATCCAAGGCCAAATAAACCACTGGTCTCGCCGAATGCAGTGTCTCATAATAGCATCTTATCCAATGCAAAAAAGTTCTAAAATTTAACCACTACCAGCTTCCCAAACTCCCTTTTTCAGGCAAGACTTTTCTAAACCTGTGGCAAAGGTGCTTATGCCTGAGTAGCCTATGCCGTTTTTAAAAAAGTAATAATCCTATATATCAAAATGGTATCAACTTAAAATGACTCTAGTAGATCAAGAAAATATTTAGGGGTTCAAAGAGTTGTGTTTCTCACTAAATTTTAAGCATAAATAAATTTCATAGCTCAATTCCTGGAATACATAGCAGGTAATCACATATCTGCAGAAAAATAAATGAATGAATATATAAATAATCCCAAAACAAACTGTACGGTGGAGACAGGAAGCCTAAAGCAAGGCTGTTAATGTTTATCTTATAATTAGTAAAAATACAAAGTTTATTCTCCATTTTTTCCCGAAATACAGTTCAAAGTGATATCAGTAGGTATAAAACCAACACCTAGTTATACATCTTTAAAATGAATTTTGACCAATTTTAGCTTCTTGAGTGGGGAGAATTATCCAGAACCAAACATCAATGTCTAGGTTATAGTAGATGGTCAATAAATATTTGCCAATTTAGTTGAAAAACATATGAATAAAACTGTTTTAAAAGATGCTTGTGTAATCTTCCTCAAGTTCCAGTAAATTAAACTCCATTCTATTCCTTACATTTAGAAAAGTCAGTGACTTCTGCTTAAATTTAAACCATTTTAGGAATGTGATGGGCAAATTAAACCCTAGCTACACCTTGTTCATCAGGAGTAAATTCCAAAAAGTTAATCTTGACTATATCAGCAAGTTAAGAGACGTAACAATGCTCAGTAGGAAAACTTCCTGGAGTTATGCCTATTACTCTTAATAATTCAGTCAATTTCAGCCATCTATTCTCATCACAGAGGAAGGAACAAGGATTGATGAGAAAGCACATCTTATCCATAAAGCAACAGATTGGAATGGAAAGGTCTTTTCAGATACATCTGCCTATGAGAGACATACCCTTTCCCACTTCCTCATCTGAAACTGGATTAATCACCCAGGATTAGGTAAATGAAGAGTTCCAGAACATCAAGGTATTTCCAATCAACACACCCTGCTTCAACCCCCTGGCTCTGCCCTTCACTATCACTCGTCTGAAGGCAAGAACAGAATGCCTTCCCCAGTCTCCATCCAGTGGAAAATGAAAAAAAATCTGACTTTCACTCCATATCATTTTCGTCTTTCATCTTAATTATCACTACCAAAAGCATAGAAATCATTATCTTTACGATGATGAAGGTCCAATTAGCATTTCCCATATAAATTTCATACTATAAAGCAGGTTGTAATGGATAAGGCAAATTGCTAATAGTCTTTTTTTTCCTGAGCTGAAAAATTAAGGTGCTTAACAAAATGAAATTAAATCTGAGCCATTTTCAAACAAGTCAAGAACTTTAATTACTTGATAGGAAAAGAGAAGGCGAGACAAGCTAAAATTTTTAAATGGTCATATTTTTAAGTAGTTTCCCTTTCCACCACGCTCCTCAAGCTATCCCCCTAGATAGCTAAATGCTTGTCTTGTTGTGCTCAATGGGTTTTAAACTATTGTGAAAATTGTTCAATGTAATTTTTTTCATTAGTAGGGCTATTTAGTAAGTTGGAAACTTACTCCAAATAAACATTCTATTTGCTCTATGGCATTTTAATTGGTTCCCATCCAACATGCTTCCACACAAAAACTGATCTTGTAGTGATACTGTCTCCTTTCTAATTAGAGCATGTTGCTTTGAGCAATAACATAAGATACTATGATTTGAATTGTCCAGTCAGAGTAAGCTGGCTTAGGTGTTAGCCAACATGACCATGGTTGAACATTCATGTTCTGAAGCCATACACATAAGTTCAAAGCCTGATTCACTGATCACTACATCTGTTAATTAGTCTCTGTGAAGTGAGATGAACCTCTGAGCACAAGGATTAAATGATATAAAGTATATAAAGCATCTAAAAAAAATGGCTGGAAAATAAGTGCTCAATTAACAGTAGGGAGAAAAGCAACCTCAATTCTGACTTTACAACTTGTGGGTAAACTACTCATTCAAAAAATATGCATTGGGCATCCTATATGTACTAGACAATGTTCTAGATACATGAGACATACCAGAGAAGAAAACAGGCCCAAAAAACTGCCTGAGGAGATAAACTATCAATAATAAACAGGTAAACCAGGTAGTAATTACCTCAAAAAGGACCAAAAAAAGAGCTAAGTAAGGGAGATTGAGGATGGGTGGGTGGAGATGGTTTGCTAATTGCAATTTTAAATGAGGTAAACAGGTTAGATTCTAGATTTTGCAAGTAGAACCAAAAAGATTTGCTGAAAGATTGGATGAGGAGTGTGAGAAAAAGAGGAGTCAAGATTGACTCCAAAGTTTTGTCCCAATTAACTGCAGGGATAGAGTTGATTAACAAGGATAAAGATAAGAAAGACTGAAAGTGGTGCCACTTGTATGGTGAGACAGAGAGAAAGAAAGAAAGAGAGAGAGAGTGTGTGTGTGTGTGTGTCATGGTGATGTGTGTGTGTGTGTGTGTGTGTTATGGTGACTAACTACCCAGTTTTACATAAGTCTTTCCTGGGTTTACCACTGAAAGTCCCATGGCCTTCAGAACTCCCCAGCCCCAGGCAAACTGGGACAGTTGATCACTCTAGCAAAGAATGGATCCGATGTTCAATTTGGGACATGTTAGCTTTAAAATGTCTTCTTGGCATCTCAAGCACACATGTCAAGTAAATAGATGAATATATGAATCTGTAGTTTAAGAGTGATGAAAAATAAATTTGAATGTTGCCAGTATATACATGGTATTTAAAACTATAAGATTATGTGATATCACAATAGGATTTTATAGTCAGTAAAAAGTAGTCAGCAATAGTTTCATTCATCACATGCTGAATGCCAAAACCTAGGAATATAGAATATAGCTCAAGCCCTTTAGGCAGCCACAGTACCACGGCAAAGACAGACAGGCAATTAATTACAAAGATTTTTAAGTGTACAAATTCAGTGATGACCCCTTCGAGGACAAGATGGTATCACAGGTCTTTGAAGGATGAATAGGAGTTTTCCAAGAAGATGAGGCAGTAGAAAGAGTATTCAAAGAAGAGGTGGTAGGGAGAGAGTACTCAGAGAAGTACAGTATGTATGATAATACAGAAAAGTGAAACAGCATGGCAGGTGTATTAGTCCATATTCACGCTACTGATAAAGGCATACCTGAGACTGGGAAGAAAAGAGGTTTAATTGGACTTACAGTTCCACATGGCTGGGGAGACCTCAGAATCACGGCAGAAGGCGAAAGGCACTTCTTACGTGGTGGCAGCAAGAGAAAATGAGGTAGAAGAAAAAGCTGAAATCCCTTATAAACTCATCAGATCTCCTGAGACTTATTTACTATCACGAGAATAAAACCAAAATCCAGCGAGGCAGTCAAATTTTAAAGCTCCAAAATGATCTCCTTTGACTCCAGGTCTCACATCAAGGTCACACCGATGCAAGAGGTAGGTTCCCATGGTCATGGAAAGCTCTGCCCCTGTGGCTTTGCAGGGTACAGCCTCCCTTCTGGCTGCTTTCATGAGCTAGCTTTGAGTGTCTGTGGCTTTTCCAGGTGCACGGTGCAAGCTGTTGTTGGATCTACCATTCTGGGGTCTGGAGGACAGTGACCCTCCTCTCACAGCTCCACCAGGCAGTGCCCCAGTAGGGACTCTGTGTGGGGGCTCTGACCCCACATTTCCTTTCCACATCACTCTAGCAGAGGTTCTCCATGAGGGCCCTGTCCCTGCAGCAAACTTGCCTGGGCATCCAGGCATCTCCATACATCTTCTGAAATCTAGGTGGAGATTCCCAAACCTCAATTCTTGACTTTTGTGCTCCCACAGGCTCAACACCACGTGGAAGCTGCTAAGGCTTGGGGCTTCCAACCTCTGAACCCACAGCCTGAGCTGTATGTTGGCCCCTTTCAGCCACAGCTGGAATGGCTGGGACACAGGGCACTAAGTCCCTAGGCTACCAACAGCACGGGGACCCTGGGCCCGGCCCACGAAAACACTTTTTCCTCCTGAGCCCCCAGGCCTGGGATGGAAGGGGTTGCCGTGAGGGTCTCTGACATGGCCTGGAAACATCTTCCTCATGGTCTTGGGGATTACCATTAGGCTCCTTCCTACTTATGCAAGTTTCTGCAGATTTGAATTTCTCCTCAGAAAATGTTTTTTTTTTTTCTATTGCATAGTCAGGCTGCAAATTTTCCAGACTTTTATGCTCTGATTCCCTTATTAAACTGAATGCCTTTAGTAGCACCCAAGTCACATCTTGAATGCTTTGCTGCTTAGAAATGTCTTCTGCAAGATACTCTAAACCCTCTGTCTCAAGTTCAAAGTTCCACAAATCTCTAGGGCACGGGCAAAATGCCATCAGTCTCTTTGCAAAAACATAGCAAGAGTCACTTTTGCTCCAGTTCTCAACAAGTTCCTCATCTCCACCTGAGATCACCTTAGCCTGGATTTTATTGTCCTTACAGCTATCAGTATTTTGGGAAAAGCCATTCAACAAGTCTCTAGGAAGTTCCAAACTTTCCCACATTTTCCTGTCTTCTGAGCCCTCCAAACTGTTCCAACCGCTGCCTGTTACCCAGTTCCAAAGTCACTTCCACATTTTCGGGTATCCTTTCAGCAACATCCACTCTACTGGTACCAATTTACTGTATTAGTCCATTTTCCTGCTGCTGATAAAGACATACCTGAGACTGGGAAGAAAAAGAGGCTTAATTGGACTTACAGTTCCACATGGCTGGGGAGGCCTCAGAATCATGGCAGGAGGTGAACGGCACTTCTTATATGGTGGCGACAAGAGAAAATGAGGAAGAAGCAAAAGCAGAAACCTCTGATAAAACCATCAGATCTCGTGAGACTTATTCATTGTCATGAGAATAGCACAGGAAAGACTGGCCCCCATGATTCGATCACCTCCCCCTGGGTCCCTCCCACAACATGTAGGAATTCTGAGAGATACAATTCAAGTTGAGATTTGGGTGGAGACACAGCCAAACCATATCAGCAGGTTTTAAAAACTCCAAGTAGTGTGATGGTTCAGGTGGAAGAAATGAAAGGATGAACATATTAAGAAATGAAGTAAAAATGCCACATTGATCGCTAATGGGCAGGCATTTGAATTTCAGCAAAACCAGAAGTAGTATAGAAACACAAATTTTGTTGAGCATAAACCATGGCAGTTTCAAAGACTCAATATAAACAAATGCAGCATCCTGGTTTTGTTCATGTTTAAGCTCCACAATTCATCAGAAATATAAATGTGGGAAGTAGTTTTCCCTATTTTTTAGTTCCCTCATCCTAAAAGAGAGATGAATAATCTTGAAATCTCTGGTCAGGTTTTAAATGTTAAATAACCTGATAGATTTACAAGGATAACAATTCTCTTCGTAATTATGATGTCTTTACCATTTTGAGCAATGGTTAAAATCAGCATGCCCAACAGACAAAGGAAAATCATACTACAAGTATATTTGTGGCAGAAAGGGCAACCAGGGGCCCAAATGAGTTTTGTCAACCACAGTGTAATTAACATAAATCTATATGCCATTTTAAAACTAGAAAAGAATGTATAAATTATGATTTAGTGGTTTTTAAGCTTTTTAGCAACAGAACCCTTTTGTCCTGGAGAATTCAGCACATAATCTCAATTTGTAAATTTAATAAAGGTGTAACTGTTCTGAGTGATTCCTGAGTTGGGGGAAGGTAAAATAGTTCTTTCTGTTCAACCTCATGGCCATCTGCTCTGGCCACTAAGAAACATCCTAGAACCCGAGAGATCCACAGAAGAGTGTTAAGACAACTGTTGTAGATAATCAAATTCAATCCCCTCATTATATAAGTGAGAAGACCAAGGGCCGAGGAGGATGTTATTTATCGAAAGGCACACAGTCAACTCCCCTTGGGTATAGCTTCTGCTGCACCATATTGTCTCCCCATAGCACCATTTCCAGCTCTCTCCTACAGCCTGCTCATTTCTAGTGTCATGTGGTCCTTTTAATGCCTAAAAGTATGCATTGAGTACCCGTTACTTCTAATAACCAGTTAGTAATACTTTCACACATACAAATACCTGTGTATATTTAACTTTTTAAATACATATGGGCACACTGCCATTTTATCTTCCTCCCTTATAAAACAGAGAAAAGGAGATTTTTCAAACCAGAATCTCTGCTCATCACTGGAGCAACATAAAAACATCATAGGATGGAATTGCTGGATATTTACCTAACATTTTATTAAGGCAATTACTGTGTAAATGCTAGAGCAGTGATACAACGTGATGCTGAGGAGCACGGGCTCTGAGGCAGATCTACTTGTTTCTCAACCCAGCTTCATAAGATATTGGACAAGTTACTTAAACTTTCAGTGTCTCAGTTTCCTCATGTGTAAAATTGAACTGATAATAATGGTAACTCCCTCATAGGGATTCAATTAGTTAATGCATTTAAGTTTAGGACATTTCCTGATACATATAAGTCCTTTAAAACTATTTTTTATTTTTTCTGAAACTTCAATTTATAAGAGTCTATACATTTGTCAGGGTTTTCTTTTTTAACTTTTATTTATAGTTCAGGTGTATATCTGCAGGTTTGTTACATAGGTAAATCTGTGTCATGGGGGTTTGTTATACAGATTATTTCATCACCCAGGTATTGAGCTTAGTACCCATTACTTATTTTTTCTGATTCTCTCCCTCCTCCCGCCCTCCACCCTCCAAAAGGCCCCAGTGTGCATTGTTCCCCTGTATATGTTCATGTGCTTTCATCACTGACCTCCCACTTATAAATAAGAACATGCAGCATTTGGTTTTCTGTACCTGTGCTAGTTTGCTAAAGTTAATGGCCTCCAGCTCCATCTACGTCCTTGCAAAGGACATGATCTCATTCTTTTTTATGGCTGCATATGTTCCATGGTGCATATGTACCACATTTTCTTTATCCAGTCTATCATTGATGGGCATTTAGGATGATTCCATGTCTTTACTATTGTGAATAGTGCTGCAATAAATATGTGCATGCATTTGTCTTTATAATAGAATGATTTATATTCCTTTGGATATATACCCAGTAATGGGATTGCTGGGTCAAACGGTATTTCTGTCTTTAGGTATTTGCATCACTAATCATTAGAGAAATGCAAATAAAAACCACAATGAGTTGTCATCTAACACCAGCTAGAATGGCTATTATTAACAGTCAAAAAATAACAGACACTGGTGAGGTTGCGGAGAAAAAGGAGCACTTACACACTGTTGGTGGGAGTATGAATTAGTTTAGCCATTATGGAAGACAGTATGGTGATTCCTCAAAGACCTAAAACTATTATTTATCTTTAAAATCTTCATCAGAAGCTAACCCATTGAAGAATCAGCTTCATTAAAAGCCGTGATTCTCTCTACCAAGCACATCCCACCATTGCTTAAACCAACAACAATTTGAAAACAATAAGCAAAACTTCTCTGGCTGATTCTAATTGTCATGTGGGAACAAAGTAAACCCTATTAGATGTCTTACCAACCTTAAATCACTCTTACTTATGACTATGCACCCAATTCTCTACCATCTACCTCCAAAATAAGCATACTCTCATGCTGTTAGAATTTCTAGTTGTACTTAGTGAAAAGTCACGGCTCTCCAATATGGAGTTCCTAAGAGCTAACAAAAGGCCAACATCAAAATTCTCATTCAACGAAAACAGGCTCCTGTTATGACTCCATTTCTCTTCTTCCTACTCTTCCTCCAACCTAAGCCTTCACACAGGTTTTCCAGGGTGCGGGTTGAGGGGGTGGGTGGGAGGCAAAGAAAGCCTAGGAGAAGAAGAACCTGTTATGCTGCATTTTAGGAAATCTACTTCCCAAAATAACAAGATGTGAGAGTGGAAAATTAGCAGGAACACAACAGAACAAAACTGAACTAAATTACACTTCATTCAGTGTCCCACAGAGCCACAGCCTATTCATTCATACTCATTAAATGCAATCAATATTCTACAATGGAACCATCAATTGCTATATGTCTGACATAAACAACAAATACCCTAAGTACAAATTAAGAAACATACTCAGTTTTCAGACACTGGCTTGAAACTCCTGCTAACGGTGCTGTGGAGAGTTAACGTCACCTGGGAGGCAGTCACCAAACAGCATTATGAGTATAATTTTTAGGCCTGTTTTTAGACCTGTCTAAAAACCCTCTTCCCAAAATCCAACTCACATGTACATTTTTTTCTCTCTTTAAACAACTGATTAAAAGTTGCATTCTGTTTCTTTTTCTTCCAGGTTAAAGCTAATATCAGTTCCAATGCTTTCTTACCTATAAACATCAATCACCAAAGAATCTGTCCTCCTTGAGGGTTTCAAGATAAATCCAAAGAATCCTAGGGTTTCCAACTAAAGATGGAGGACTGACCACGTAAACCATGTACCTTTACCTCTGGTCTCTTTCAAGACTCTCAAAATGATAGTAAAGGAATCAGAAAATATAAATTCATAATGATAAAGAAAATAAGAAAGTAATGGCAGTGAAGATCATATTGCAATAAATTTCTGGAAGCAGAAAGAGTAAGAGGCAGAAGAAAGAGAGGACAAAATCACAGCTTACATGCATGCAGAAGGAAAAGTAGTTGTTAAAAGAGCTGAATTTTCACTGAACCCCAGAGAGGCTCAAGGTTGAGAGTCACCAGATACAACTAATATTATCAGAGAGTCACAGGTCTAAAAACAGGAAGACTGGCTAAATGTCAGCATTTGGAAAAGTCAGTGTTCCCACTGTACACACACACACAGACGCACATACATCATTACAAAGATGAGTTTCCATATTGAAAGGGGACACTTAGAGCCCAGCATAGTAAATAAAAAAACATTTACATCATGGCCCACTAGTGTGAAATTTCAGAATCTTGGGTATGAAGAGATGGCCCTGCAAGTCTCCAGAGAGAAATGTGTCACCTCCAGAGGAGTGAGAATCAGGAAAACATCAGATTTCCCAATATAACATGCTACTAGATTATAAGACATACTGAAGACTCTCAAGGTAAACTATTGGATCAAAAATTGATTTTATGTGCAGTAAAACAATTTAAGTATACAAGTACAGAAAGAATTATATGAACACATAATAATTAAGGGAATATTGTCCCTATGAGTCTTTCCGAAGGAATCCTTTATGAACCAAGATTTGGGCATCGAAATGATTAGGAAGAAATGGTCATAAGGCCTAAAGGTAAGCACAAATATATATTTACATGTAAAACTAAGATTAAATGATGAGACAGTATAACGAATGTATGCTCTTAACAATGTAGGTAAAGTCAAAACCTGACATAGAATGAAGACAATATTTTAAAAATAGATTAAGGCCGGGCACAGTGGCTCACGCCTGTAATCCCAGCACTTTGGGAGGCCAAGGCGGGCGGATCACAAGGTCAGGAGATCGAGACCATCCTGGCTAACACAGTGAAACCCCGTCTCTACTAAAAATACAAAAAATTAGCCGGCGTGGTGGCGGGCACCTGTAGTCCCAGCTACTCGGGAGGCTGAGGCAGGAGAATGGCATGAACCCAGGAGGCAGAGCTTGCAGTGAGCCGAGATCGCGCCACTGCACTCCAGCCTGGGCAACAGAGCAAGACTCCGTCTCAAAATAAATAAATAAATAAATAAATAAATAAATAAATAAATAAAGTCATTCTCTACTTATTTAATGAATCCTGGCAGAGTATTGATTATAAACTCCAATTACTAATTGTTTAACATGTTCTCAGAAAGGTCACACAGGTAGTGAGTGATTCTAACCTAGGTCCATTTAACTTTAAAATCTAGCAGCAGTGCCTTCTTACAGATGCCTGAGATCGCCCAGCAGCACTTCCAGAGATGCTGGGTTCCTTCTTCTTTACCCTTCTTTCCCTTCTCCACGGCCCCTTACTCTCATCCAATATCCTTACTAGATGTGGGAATTTGGGAAATTGCTATGGAGCCTCAACTTCCTCATCTTCAAACTGTGGATAAAAGTTGCACTTGCTTCGTTGGGTTGTTGAGATAATTACATGAAATCATGACCCACAAAGGGCTTATCTTATGGTAGGATTTTAACAAGTGTTAGCTCCATTGTATATAACTGTGCTAGGTAGTAATGTGAAACTCAAGAATTATAAAGCCCATCCCTTGCCCTTACAATGTTTACAATCTACTTCATGTCATCCTTAATGGGAAACCAGTACTTAGTCCTTACTAGCCAAACCGTGACATCTACATTAGGGCAAAATTCTGGGCTAGATGACATGCTGAATAGATCCAATGCCTTCAGGTCTTTAGCTTGGTAATGCTCTCCCTTGATCAGTATTTTACCACTGACGGAAAATACCTTCCAAAATCTTACCCTAAGGTTTAGTCTCAACCAACAGAAATGCACCCTACTTCCTGGCAGCACCACCAACTCTGCCAAGCATCTTCCTGGAACAAAGAAGACCCTAGTAGGGCTTTAAAATGCTTATGGCAGAAGCTCACCAAAAAGACCTTCATCTCCCAAGGGAGGAACACATCAGCCACACATAATGTGATCATGGAGAATGAAAACATGTGACTTTTATCTACCTTGGTTTGCTTGCCTAAAAAATGAGGCAGTTGAGTGAGCTGATTCCTGGGTTCTTTCCCAGTTCCAAAGAAACTCTAAAACAATATGCAAAGGAGACAACTTTTCTTTTCCAAATGAGGATTTTTCTCTCTAATTTTCCAAACCCTTTGATACTACTTATCATGATTCCCGGTGTCACTGACAAACACCTGATGTCACCATCTGCTAAAGCAAAAGTTTTGAAGTGCAGTGTGTCCCTCATTCATTGTGAACAAAGGGTCACAATCCATTTGTTATCAATAATGGTTGAAATGCTAAAATCTCCTAATGCTTTTTATCAGAAATTTGAACATGATTATAAAAATTAAAATATTATCACTGTTTTACTGCTAGCTTTCTGACATATTTAGCTGAGTAGGAGAAAGGTAGAATTTTGATATTCCCATTGGAAATTGTTTGCGTGAAGGTCAATGTTGTTGTAATGCCAGAAAATTAGGCTGAGAATTAATGATCTGTTCTGCGTCAGGAACATTTGAGGAAAAAGTGAAAAATATTTTATCCTGAGCCAGGACATCAAGATATTTGTCCAGGGAAGTCTATTGTATCACCATGCGCTCTTCTAATACATTAATTCAAAATACTGCATAATAACTAACTATATACTGAAGCTATGGTTCTGTTTCAAGTATTATTCTCACACTTTCTTTCCTCTTAAACCCATTATACTTCTGAGTGTTCCTCTCCAATCACCAGTTAAAGATCATTTAATTATTATATTCATATCACATATAATTAGAAAAGAGACCCTTCTCCTGCTTCTAGCATTCTGAAAACAAAGATAAATAATTTTTCAATTCCCACAAAAAGTATCATTGCTGAACTACATCTCCATTCATTCATTTATTTATCCACCCACATAGTTACCAAGCATCTACCATTTGCCTATCCCTCCATGTGGGCACTTACAAGGTCATGCAGATGAATGGACTGAAGATTCTGCCTTCTGGGAGTTTATAATCCAATCTTAAAAATACAACATATTCATCGATCACAAATTATGTGCCACAGGAAAAAGCAGTAAAGGACAATGGTTAAAACTTCCAGTTTTGGAGTCAGCTTGAAGTCGAATCCTGGCTCTGGCACTTGAGAGCTTCGTTACTGAGCAGGGAGAGGGGAGGGTGTTAACGATTGTCATTACTGGAAAATAATGGATTGACATGGTTGAACACGGGGTTGTGAAGGTTAGAGTTGTGTGATTGTTGTGGTGAGTGTTGTGGTTTATAAAAAAGGAGCATATAAGAAGTGCTGCCAAGTTCCAATCAAGGAGGGATTCGTTCCAACCAAGATTATCAAGTAAAGCCTTGTGGTGAACGTGGCCTTCCAACTTGGCCTAAGAGGACACGTAATTATGAACATATAAAGAAAGACCAGAGAAAGGGCATTGTAGGCAAAAGAAACACCACAAATAAAAGCAAAGAAATAGGAAAGCAAGATGTATGTTCCAGAAACACAAGCAATTCAATAGGACAAAAAGAGACAGAAATAAAGTTGGAATAAAAGATGCAGGTTAGATTGTAGAAAACTTTAAACTTCAAACACGCTAAGGAAGTTAGACTTTAATTAGCATAGAGAGTCACAAGAATCCTGGGAGTGCCCCTTAAGGGAAGGTAATCTTTGCAAGAAAAGCATAGGTCCCATAGAGTGATAGTTTAATAAATTTCTATTACTATTATCACAGAAAAATCAATAACACTACAATATATTCCATGCTGGAATCATGCCTGCTACCTATCAACAGACCATACAGAAGTGGATTCTGGAAACTAGAAACATAAGTTGAGGGAAAATGTGTTTATCGACGTTTAGTTTAAATTATTGCCGCTTCAAGGGCTTGACTAGGAGAGAAGGCAAGCTTAAAGGAAAATGGCAAAGTGGTAATATGCCTCAGATCATTTTAAGGAAGTATAGAAATGTTTTGTTCTCCTCGAATGATCAAGACACAATATTGAGTCACCTAAAGCAGGCCCTTCAAGGATTTAGAAATTGAAAGAGATTCATGAAATCAATCCAGAGGTCACCAAATCAAGGTTTCTCATGAGCAGGTGCCTACCTTTTCACATTGCAGCTAATTAAATACAAATGCTCATAAGGTAAAAATCAAAGAACGCTTAGACTTCATAAAGCACTTCAGTTATATTAGACTCTCACTTTAGCTTCTAGTTAGACTAACCAGGGCTTTTTCAGCTGAAAGTGACAGAAACTTAACTCAAACTAGCTTAAACAAAACAAATTGACTCACATAGCTGCAATTCCTAGGAATTCAGATATAGACAATTCTAGGCATTCAAATAATGTCCTTATGACCCACTTTTGCCGTCACTCACCTCTGCTTTCCTTCATTCTCAGGTAAAACCTCTTCATAAGAAGATAAGAATGGCCACAATAATTCCAGCTTGTATGACCTTTATAACTTATAATCTCTCAAAATTAAAATAGCATGTATCTGTTAGTGTCACATATTTAGTTTCATTGAAGTGCTCTGACTAATCATGCTTAAAACATGTGATCACCCCTTGGATAAATTACTATGGTCAGTCAGAAAGAGATCGGCCTCTCTACCTTTTTCATTAAAGGTAACACCAGCTGCTTTATTATACTAACCCTGAAATCAAAGCGATTTGACATAAAATAAGTCTATTTCTTGATCAAGCATGAGTTCAAAATTAATGGTCCTAACTGGCAGAGGGGAACTCTGTTCCATGTAACCATTCAGGGTCTGTGTATGTACTTTAGACATATTGGAAAAGTAAAATATTTTTGAACAAAGAAATGAATATCTGCTATCTTTGGTTTATAAATGAAGAGTGTGATAGTGAAAGTCCACTGCTATCTTGTTCAAAAGATCAGAGTTCTAGACCCAGAATAGCAACTTGCTCACTATATATCCTGGTATACCACTCCATCTTACCTAGGACTCTCATCCTTATTTGTAAAATGAAGGCATCATGCCATGTTACTCCCCTGCTCCAAATGTTTATTTTTTAACTATCTATACAGTACACGTAGATACAGTACTCAGTATCTCTTATAAAAATGAACTTATCTCTATAAAATATAGATGATTAAGACTCATTATGACATAGCAAGTTAGAGGGAGTAAAGAAAGCTGTGGGAGTGTGATCATAGCCTGTTTGGATATCACAAACAGAGAAGATGTTGTTCTCACAAGATATAAATAATGTTCCTTCCACCCACATCTTGACATACGGACATGGATGGGTATGGTGTTGTGATGGGAGAATGAGAAGTTATTGTAATTTTAAAGCTTATATAATCTCATGAAAGCCTTGTTCTCTGAGTCAAGCTTCAATTAGGAAATTATATCAATAAGATCTCCTAACAATCTATCTGCCAAAAGTCTCTTATTTATCCCATGACTCTAGTGGATTCTAATTACTGGTAAAAACCAGAAGGGCTCCTAAGCCTGTAGATTCTACTGCATAGCACAGATTAAGCACCAATAAATGAAGGAAGGAAGGAAGGAAGGAAGGAAGGAAGGAAGGAAGGAAGGAAGGAAGGAAAGGGAAGGAGGGAGGGAGGGAGGGAGGGGAGAGAAGGAGAAGAAGGGATAAGGGAATGGGGGAAGAGGGGAAGGGGAGAAGGAGAAAGAGGGTAAATTTAAGATTTATAATGGTTGAAGAGGCTTGTTTCAGTGCTTGACACACACAGACACACAAACAAAGATACACACACACACACACACACACACACACAGTTACTCGTTAGCCCTTTGCTATAATTCTAAAGCATTCCCTTATGTCCAAGAAACTGCTTTCAGCAATCTTCCCCATAAAGGATATAAAGTGTTCGTTGTAGGAGATAAAAAGGCCCATTAACTATAATCCTGTCTGCCAGCACCTATTTTACCCAGCTGACATTCCTATGTGAGTTTATTATGAAGGCCAGTCAGTAGGGAAATCCTTTACTTATTATAATCACCTCCGTAACACTTAAATATCACTCAGGGCAGATTAAATCCTATAACAAACAACTCTAAAATGTCAGTGGTTTAACATGATAATAGGCAATTTCTCATATAGTCTAATATGGTTTAGCTGTGGAGAAACGGGTCTTTCAGGGACTCAAGCTCCTTTCATCATGGGGCTATCCCAACCCAAATATTATGTGATGTTTAAGTACAAATGCCACTGGTAAGTCTCTCCCAGTCCTATTTCAAATTTTCAGAGAGGAAACCCCAGTGAGTCCCTTCATTTTTAAGTCATTCTACACATATCATAAATCATTGGCTATGCTCTAGATCCCCTCAACCCAAGATTTTCCCACTCCTTGTTGAATCCACTATAGCCAAGGGGTGAGGCCCTGTGGCTTACTACCCAGTATTTGAGACCCAAAGAACCAAATCACTACCCTCTCCAAGTACTAGTCAACTGAGACCAGCACAAGGGACAAAATCAGCATCACATTAGTGTCTGCTTTATTACTTTTACCCCTACACTAGAAATCAAGGCAGGGATTCCCGTTTCTACCTCTGCTCTGCTCTGAACTTATCCACCCAATTACACACAGAGAGCCTAGAACATAGAACATCAAGGCCTAAGTAGAAGCAGGCTCTTACCACATGTAGACCACAAAGAGAAGACTTCTAGTTCAACCCCTTAAGGGCAATGTTCCCAAGAAACAGCAAGAGGACAAAGTCTAGTTCAGGAAACTCTTGGAGGCCCCACTGGTAATTTGGAGCAATCTTATTTGCCATTTGCCTTCCCAATGGGAGGGTCAAGTAAAGAAGTAAATAAAATGAAATAAAGATTCCTCTCCAGTCCTCCAGAGAGAGTGGACATGCTGGCATATGTTCTGTCTTCTGTGAGAAGAGTTAGAAATATGGGGTAAGAAAACAGAATGGCTCCCCTCTACTGATTCACCATGGACTGCAGGTGGGAGCTCCTTGGCCTTTGTTCCCATGAGCTTCCAACACCCACAGAGAAATGAAAGTCTTGCCTTCCAAAGAGACTCAGAGTAGGGCCAGGCAGAGAGTAGGAGATTGCTCAGTGATATTTCAAACTATATAATAAGAATCCTATTGTATTTTCCATTTGCTTCTAAATTGAAATCCATAAGATGACACAGATGAAATCCAGATGAATTTCAACACCAAGAGAACATTACTCAGAAAAAAACAAGGAATCAGCATGGCCAATTGTGCATTCCCAATGGAAAGCCCCTGGGGAGGTGTTCAGAATCTCTCCCTCTGCTGCTGGACTGGCAGAATGAAAGCCATTTCTTGGAGGGTGAGGAGAGAATATGTCTTGCCCTGTCTTGGGCCAGGCTCAGTAATAGAGCTCAATCTATTCCCCACTCCAAAAACAACTTCCTTCTCTACTTGCGGTTTGAATAATTTGTTTCCGCATTTTCCCACAGTGGCAATATCATTTGTTCTAAGTATGTTCTTGATGTACAGGGTTCTGCCTGATCACCCCATGTCCATAGAAGAGCAAGATAAACACACACACATCTTCAGGAACAGATTTATCCTCAAGTAATCTGAAGTACCTTCTAGTGCACAGACAAAGAGGCAATAAACACCTCAAAATCATATGCTAAAAAGACCAAGTGTGGGCCTTAGACAATGTGGGGAAAGATGATGAAATGAATTGTTCATTCTTTAATTTTCTCATTCATTCAAATAATATTTATTGAGTGCCAATATGTGTCTGTGGTTATTGTAAAATATTGTAAAATGTTCATATACATACTAGGAATCATTTATAGATTGAATAATATATGCATCTTGCATATGCATAAATACGGTTCAAAAGTAAACATGTAATGGAGATAAGCAGCCACTCCTTTGCTGGCTCCTCCTTATCTCTCCTACTTTTCTAAATCATAGTTCTGCAGGTCTCAGACCTCTTCTCTAAGTATGGCTGTTCCCTGGATGATGTCACTTAATCTCATGGTCTTAGAAGCCATCAGTCTCAGACAGCTCCCACATTTACATCTCTAGCAAAGACCTCCTTGCTAAACTTGAACCTAGAATATTCCAGTCCCTGACTGACACTAACATATCAATATCTATCAGCTAAATATGCTTAAACCTAAGCTTCTTATCTTCGTCCAAGCATGTTCCTTCCATAGCCTTTCTCATTTAACTAACAGCAACTCCATCCTTCAAGGCATTAATCCCAAAAGTTTGAATCATCTTTACTGTTTCTCTCTTAGGTAACCTCAAGTAGCCAGTCAGCAAATTCTGCCAGTTTTACCTTTAAAATACTCTGTATATAGAATCCAACCACCTCCTACCACTATCACCATCAAAACATCCCTAGGCCAAGTCACCTTCAACTCTCACCTGGATTACTGTAACTGACTCCCAATTTATCTTCCTGGTTCTGCCCTTGAACCTTTAGCATCTATTCTTCAGACAGTAACCAGAGACATCCTTTAGAAATGTGACTCAGATCAGCTCACTGCTCTGTTGCAAACCATCCAGTGGCTTCCTATTTCACTCAGAATAAGACCAAAATTCCTTGACCCTGAGGACCCATAACGCACTCCATGCTATGAACTACAGCCAGTCGCCCCCCATTCCACCCCCGATTCCACCCCTACCCATTCACTTTGCTACAGCCATATTGGACTCTGCTCCTCCTTGAAACAGCTAACTAGACTTTGATCTCAGGGTCTTTGCACTTCATTATGACATGTCATTTTATATATAACCCTCTATAAGAAGCAACTACTCCCACTTAAGACTCCTTGTTCTCTTACCATGCTTTATTTCTTTCTTTGTGATAATTTCACCGTCTTATATAAAAAGATGTTTTTGTTTATTTTTCTCCATAAAAATATAAACTTTATTTCATTCATTGGTATGTACCCAGCACCTAGAACAGTCTCTGGCACACAGTCATTTCTCAATAAGGAAAATGCATGTACCATTTATGTATGGATGAATTGTCTTAAAATCTGACAGCAGAATTTCTCTTAGGAAGAGAACTGACCTTGTTGGAAAAATACCTTGCAAAATCTTTAGGATTGAAAGTAAAGTCTTGGGAGTGTGGGTGTGAGCAAGAGCTAAGGGAACAAAGAGAAAACCATAAGGTAATAAGAGGCATTTGTTTTCTGTTCTTGAGAGAATTAAGAGGTAAAAGAAGGGACAGATAAGGTAGAGGGGAGCTAGGGAAATCATGTGAACATGAAGACCAAGTGAAGTACAGTGGCCAGTGAGGGAGAAAAAAAAAAACCCTATGAAGAGAAAAATCAAATGTATTATAAACAGAGTAGCCAATTCTTCTTGAAGTTGTTTTGTTAAATCTCCCATGCTTCCTCAATGTATAAGTCTGTTAAACATATACATTGCTTGATGAAAGGAGTATTATGTAGAATATAAAAAAACTAACAGACCTTTCTGGGTTAATACAGGGCAAAAGAGAGACAACATGAAGGGTACAAAATAATCCATAAGCTAAAACAGCAGAAATTCAGAACCAGATATGCCCATGCAACCATAAATACCCCTTCACATACAACCCTCTAAAACAAGGAAAAAGAGGGAATCAAGGCGGTCTGCTCAGCTAGGATACACTGGGAACCTGGAGAGGCTGCCCAATACAGGGTAAGGGTAAGTGACTGACCCCAAGTGGTCCACATTCTCACTACAGAATCTTACAGCCTAGCCAAAGGAAAGTCCCTAGAGCATTGTAGACCCCAGACTAACATAGAGAGGATGCTCCCTGGAGACTGCACGAAGGCATTGCTCTAGAGAGTGAGCTCAGCTGGGTCTCACATCTCCCCCAGGTCCTAAGCCACTACAACAAGGCAGCATATTGACAGCCGAGCCCCCACAAGCCTGCAACCTGCCCAGGAGCTCAATAGCCCCTGTATCTCCACATCTCTGCAGACCCATTCCCCTCCCAGCCATACCTGTGGCTGCCTGCTGCCTCCAGGGCTGAAGCACAAGACATTGGCAAAAAGCCCCATTGCCCCCAGCAGTGCAGCTGGAGGTGCTCCTCTACCAACAGCCGACCTGGGAGAAAATGAAATTCCGGTTGTTTCTCTGGGATTAGCACCCAGCCACACCTACCCAAGGGCCACCTCTATCCCATTGGATAGAATTAGACATATGACCATTTTGAACCAATCACTGGCAAAGGAAAGGATATCCTTAGATAGGCCCATCCTTGAGGGTAGTGTCAGCTTTCTATGAGGCATATGGCTCTATGGGGAAAGGATAGTTTCCATTAGGATAGAATGGATATAGAGAAAATTGAGCTGGCTAAGTAACTAACAGTGTCCATCTCAGTGTCTTAATGATAATTGCCTGGCTCAAGCCAAATATTTCATCACTGAATTCCCAGCACATTGAATTGTGCCTGGAGCACAGTGGATATACAATAAATATGTGTTGAGTTAATGAATGGTTTTGAATGTTCTCAGCCAGAACACATTCAGCATTTAGCATAAGTATATAGAGTATACGAGAAAAAAATACAGAAGTAAACTGTAAAAAAAAAAAACAGCAGGAAACCATGTACCCAAGATTTTTGGAACACTGCTGATTCTGTGTAATGTATTCTTTTAAGTAAAGGCCATTCATTAAATGTATAACTACATATAATTGAACCTTATGTCTTTTTAAGATGCTTCAATTAAATTAATTCCCAGATTTAAAACATGTGCCAGTTAGGGTATTGATAAATACAGTCTTCTTCAGTATAGATGAAGTAAACACTCCCAATGGCCTAAAATTTTACTTTCACTACTCTCTTTAGCTTAACATGCTATATTTATATTGAATTATAAATATCCCCAGGAAAGGCAGTGCTCTCATCTGTTATCTTCCTTAATATCATTACAGGTGCAGATTAATAGCATGACAATTGTTCAAGGATTCAGTTCTCCTGTTACTTAGATGAGACAAAAGTGAAATCCATCCAGAATCCTCCCCGTATGTCTCAGGGAGGCATAATTTTCTGGCATATCTCACAGCTGCTCTCTTCTTCCAATTGCCCTGTAGGCTAGCTACTCCCAGTCAACATGATGTCAGACCCTGGCTAAGAGCTAAAAGGTAGTCCAGAGAATCTAGATGCTACCAATGATTCCTGAGCTGCTGCTTTTACCAGTGTTCCTCTCATACTCAGGTTGACAACTCCATCTACTGAACTACTCCATTGAGTAGATTAAGGGAACCAGGCAGTTGCTGTGAGAAGCACAATCAAACACTAGATTCTCAGGTCTGGAGCCATCACTTCTAAATATAAATCCATGGCATGTCTCCAAGCTTTGCATTCTGCAGCTGTAAATAACAGGTACATACAGCTACACATACTGGAGATACAAATACAGTCATATCACTTTTAGCTTTATTAGTAGTAAAAATTATCCAAGCTCTTGAGTATTCTTATTCCCACAAATTATCCAAGAAACTCAAGGGAATTTGAGACCCAAAAAAGGGCCTTTCTTACCCTGGAGTAGGAAAAATGGCGTCTGAGCTGCCAATGGGTCTGCTATCCTTTCTCTCTTGGATCTGGTTCTTTACAAAGTTGCTGTGGATCTGCTTCTGTGATATTTCACTGCTCCAGATCCCAGAAAAGCTGCAGTGATTCTTTGAGAGAGGTGAGTCTCAGTACTTTAGAGCCAGGCACAGCCAACAATGCCCCAAAGTTGGACTTCTACCAGTTACAGATCCAGTGACCTACACTTGCAGTTCTCTATGACAGCCACTTTCCAGGAACATGATCACTCTTGGTTTTTTGTCCTCCTCCTCTTACACCCAGAACCATCCACCACTTTCTTTCCAGACCAGGTAACTGGGCCACATTTCCATTGACGGAAAAAAAAAAGTCTGATTACTGCCTCTTCCTGCAGAATATGGTGGCTAGGGGGAGTTTTCTACTCTTCTAGGAGTAGCCACCCAAGGACTTGAGAAGGACAAATCCCACCATTATAAGAAAAGCTAGCTTCAGTGGCCCTAAACACATTTAACCTTCTAAGGGATGTTCCCTTAAGAATATCCCATAGAAGGTTAAATGTGTTTAGGGCCACTGAAGCTAGCATTTCAGGTGATTTTAAGGTGACCACATCTATCCTTCTGAATGAAGGGGAATTTCCTTTCTGTGATTCCAAGATGATTTTCTTGGAACCCAGAGAAAAGAAAAAAAAACAAAATCTCTAGTGGAGCACACTATGTCCACCTTTGTTACCGAAAGGATCAAATATGATAATGTGCAAGTATTTAAATAACCTCAGTACACTATGCTAACATCAGTTGCAGTCATAAAGGTTGGTGAAACAGTCTAGCATACTGGAAAGAACATAAACCAGAGGATAAAGCAGACTAGAAAAATACTCCAGCTCTGACACTTACTATCTGTGCAACTCTGTGCCTGTTACTTATCCTCTCTGAGCATTCATTTGTAAAGCATATTCATTTGTGAAATATGTATGAACATATAATATTCTATATAATATTATATTAATAACAACTTATTGGAGCTGTGATGTCAGTCAAGATTACATAAGTAAAATACCTGTATTAGCCTTAGGCACAGAGCAGTAAGTTCTCAATAAATCATAGATCTCATTGCCATATTTGTAGCTCTTAGTCCATTTCTACTGCAATGAAAACAATACCTTAGACTGAGTAACTCACAAATAATAGAAATTTATTTATCACAGTTCTGGAGGCTGAGAAGTCCAAGATCAAAGGACCAGCAGATTCCACATCTAGTGAGGGTTTATGCCTTCTTGCTGCATGCTCACATGGTGGAAGGGGCAAAAGGGACAAACAGCTCCCTCACACCTGTTTTATAAGGCCATTAATTCCATTCATGAGGCGTCTGCCTTCATGATTCAATCACCTCCTAAAGGCCCCACCTCTTAATACTATCATATTGGTGATTAAGTTTCAACATGAGTTTTGGAGGGACACAAATATTGAAACTGTAGCAAGCTTTAAACTATAACTAATGCTTATTGAGTACAAGGTATAAGGAAACACACTTATATGTATTAGTTCATTTAATATTTGTCTGTGTCACAGTTATTATAATGCTCATTTTTAGATAAGGCAGTTAAGGCCTAAATACAGTGGTATGTTGCCAGAATTATACAACTAGAAGGCAACTATATTAGTCAGGATTCTCTAGAGGGACAGAACTAGAAGGACAGATGTATAAATAAAGGGGAGCTTATTAAGGAGTATTGACTCACATGACCACAAGATGAGGTCCCACAATAGGCCATCTGCAAGCTGAGGAGCAAAGAAGCCAGACCAAGTCCCAAAGCTGAAGAACTTGGAGTCTGATGTTCGATGGCAGGAAGCGTTCAGCATGGGAGAAAGATGGAGGCCAGACTAAACCAGTCTAGTCTTTCCATACTCTTCTGCCTGCTTTTATTCTGGCCACACTGGCAGCTGATTAGATGGTGCCCACCCGAATTGAGGTTGAGTGTGCCTTTCCCAGTCCACTGACTCAAATATTAATCTCCTATGGCAACACCCTCACAGACACACCCAGGAGCAATACATTGCATCCTTCAATCCATTCAAGTTGACACTCAATATTAACCATCACAGCAACCAAGGAATCATTTGTATACAACTCTGTATGCTAGCTACGTAACAAACCACCCCACACTCAGTGACTTACAACACCATTTAGTGGCATGCTCAGGCATCTGCAGGCCAATTGTGATTTATCTGATCCAGGCTGTTCTAGGCTGGGTGGCTTTGTTTCAGGTGGCAGACTGCAGATCTGCCTCACACGTATTACTCTAAATCTCAAGTTACCCAGGGCATGGCCTTCCTGTGGTACATAATCAATGCACACAGGAACAGGCCCAACCACCCAAGCATATTTCAAGCTGCTGCTCCCATTACTTCAGCTAACATCCCGAAGTAGGTCACATGGCAAAGCCCAATATCAGTGTGGAAAGGAAGTATACTACTATAAAGTGGAATGAGAGAAAAATATTTGTGGAACAATAAATTGTCACATCTTGTCTCACCAACTGCAGAATCTGAGCTCTTATTTATTGTCTCACAAGGCTTCTCTACTGTTCTAAGAGAGTATCTCTCTACTCCAAAAAAATCATTATTAAACCTCTTTTTCACTATTAATCTGCATAGGATTGTAGGTTGTTCCTTTTACTTATTGTCTATAGGTACCTGGCTTAGCTCTTCCAAACAGCTGAAAGAGCCCAGCTGGAGGGTAAACGTAAAGTTGATAGCCCATCATTCCATGCTCATCTCAAAGGCCAGGCTTTGCAGTCCCAATAAGCAACCTGCTGGGTCTCCAAATCTGCCATGCTTCACTCTGTTAAAACTTTATTGGGCACAGTATGGTAACTCAATTAATAGTGAGAATGACACTAGCAAGTGTCACCAGAATTGCAACCAATTATTTTTTCCTTAAAATCTTTTAAAATCACAAGCTGACCAAGCTCATCAGGAGCCATGTCCCTCCACAGGGCATATTTAGTCTGTCCTTGTCTTCCCCATTAGTTTCCATTGCCAGAGTCCCACAACTCTGTCACCAGCTATAAGCCTCTCTCTTCTTCCAACAGCAATGCAGCCACTTCCCAAAGGAGCTAATTGAAAACACAAATCAGGCTGTTTGGCAGGATTCTGTGCTGTTGGTAGATTTTTTTAATTTGTTTTTTTTCCCCATGAATCAAAAATTTGCTGACTTTATTCTTTCTTCTTCTCACAGTGGTCCTATTTTAGAAAGCATAGACATGGAAACAAGTCCCAAACCCAGCCTGAATTACCACCTTAAAAATGTATGAGAATGGATTCAAAGCCAACCAGCACCTGCCCTGAAAAAGCTGTAGGCACCTGGCCTTCCATGGTGTCCTGGACCCCACCTGTCCCACTGGACTTGCCGTTTCTGTCCCAGACTTGGAACTTCTCTGGGTAACAATAGCCAAAAGTCAAAGGAAGACTAATTGTATCCATTATCAGTTGGCTTGCCAATCTATGACCTTCAGAAAATGAAAAGTCTATTATATACAATGTCTGATCTAGGAAAGCTGAATGATTGGGAATTGTCACAGTGCTATTTACATTCTTTTTCCAATCTTTTTAAGTTAAAGTCCAGATGGGCATGAATGACGATCTTTATTAAATACACATATTTTTCAAGGTTAAAGAGATCCATGTCATTAGAAAAGAGAAGACAAACATACTTCAGAGTTTCTGCCCCAAAGAAATTTTCCATCTGGTCTCTTAGGTTTGGATTATGAAGATTATCAATGGAAGGGCAGTCATCTGAACAGATGGAGGTATACTTGTTGAACCACTGCAGGATCTCCTATCCCCCATCTCGGCAATTTTTGTCCCAGTTGAACTGGTACAGATATAACAGGCTTTCCGTTGTTTCTGGACATAGCAGACTGAGATTGTCTTCAAGCCAGACTCCTACATCCCTATGGCTATCTTTGGAGTTAACATTGAAATAAAACTTTTAGGCTCAGCCCAGTCTTAAAGTGATAATACCACTGGTAACACATCTTCCTAAAAGCTTTAATTCCACATGGTCATTGGGCCATCCACAGGGTACACCCAAGCCAGAGTCTCAGGCAAAAAACACACTAAGCAATCTACCTTGGTTCCAAATTTGCCATTGACAGCTTCCCCCATGAAAGTCAATTTGTTGGGCTCAGACTGCTGAAGCAAGTGCTTTTGTATTCCTTCTATGATTTCAACATAGTCTTCTAACAACTGAATTTTTTTTTCTTCTTACTTGGATCTACTGCTTTTGCAGATACTCATAGTAACTATCAGTTCTGGCTCCAAGAATGAAGACATCGACAGGAGTAAAGAAGCCACTAGTAGTACAAATGAATATGGGCACTAGCCTATCATTCTTCCCAGGCAGAAAATGTACAAATGTACATGCATTATCACTTCCATCACTGCTTTTTGAAATTTATCTCCAGTGAGACAAGAAGGTTCTCTGAACTCCAATGGAATTGTTGTCACTTCTGACACCACACCAACATCTGATTAGACCTCACCTGTGACAAAGTTTACAAGTACAGAATCTTGGAGGAAGTTCTGAAAGCAGGCATTAGCCAAATTCCATTATCTTTAGCTTTTTCCAAAAAGAAGCTATCTCAGAAGTCTATCCAACATATGGAGAGTGATCGCAAAGAGATTTATCCCCACATTTTTTTGAAACTTTAAATTGACACCCATTACTTGGCTTCTTCATATATTTTTGTAGACCCATAATCTACCTGGTGTCCAGGGCATCAATCAAGTTAGACCATACACCTCATTGAATGATTTGGATACTGGTTTGGACTCATGATAACCCCAAGTAAACTTCCTATATCCTACTAGCATGAGCTTATTGTTGCCTCAAGCAAGCTTCCTGTATCATTTCTTTGGAGCAGTTTCACTATGCATTGGCTGCCAATTTGTGTGAGGCCTGGCAGACAGAACATACTTACATGAAACATGTTACATGAAGCAGATTTATTACTTATAGATAAGCAGCAAGGAACAAAAGAAACTTAAAATCCATGTGAGCAGGTCCCCATGGCTCAAGAAAGCTGCTCAGGGCAGGTGGAGTCTCAACTGCACATGCCCTACTTGCAACACAGCCAAGGCACCTGGAAAAGCAGCCCACCCTGGTTAGATATCTCAGGGCCAAAAGGACTCACTGGGCAAAGCTCTGAAGGATATCCTGCTTCCAGGGGGAGGAAGAACAAAGCTAGGGCTTACCTGGGCAGTTTCTCCCTAACTCAAGATGCTACACTCCCTAGGAGGGACAGGAACAAGGCCCAGGCTTTTTTGGGCACTTCCTCCCTATCTCAGGCTTCTAGGGTTACTTTCAAAAACTACAAGCAAAAAAAGGCAGGAGAACTGGGCCCATCCAAGGCCACACAGACAATTATCCCACACTTTCCACACGATGGAAGGCATTTATCACAGGTTTCTGGCACTCATTTGGAGGAGCTTATTCTTTCTACATTTTGGCTTCCACTGATGCCAACTTGCTGGGGCCTCTGCTTTTCTGGAGAGGCTTCTGCTAGTCCTCAATTACTGCTCCCACCAGCTAAGGACCTTTCTCAAAATATTATCTTCCTTGTGACTTTGTCTCCATTTTTCCTCCTCCTTCTTGCTAACATCCTACCTCCCATACTTCAGGAAGCAGAAATGCTCTCGAGGTATCTAAGCTAAAATCTCAGGGAAATCTTTCAAGCAATCATCTGCTTTGTGGGCAGCCTTGAAGCAGGAGGATTTTGGGGCTTCAATCTAGAGATTTCTGGTTGCATTTTCTGCTCTTCTGATAATGTGCCAGTCAGAGCTCTCCCATGGTCTTTTACGTCAACGTAGGAAAAGAGTTCATAGCCAGTCAGAAAGACTAAGAGGAAAAGAATTCCATTTTAATGAAACCGCGATGGTAACTTCCATTTCCTTCAATATAAACACAGCCTCCTCCCTCCAATATAAACACAGCCTCCACCTTCTGCTGCTGTAAGAATCACTGAAGTGAAAATCAGGAGGTGACAGGCAAGGGTCCATGGCAGTGGCACTGGGGGGGAGAAGAAGTTCCACTTCCGGCTTCACAGCTGCAGCTCCAGAGGTTCCTCTCTCAACCCACCCTGACTGTAGCACTGAGTCTGCGCCTTGCAGTTCCGCTTGGCCAATTCTTAAACAGGGGTGAATAGCCATTGGGCTATGTCCAAGACCTATGGTTTAATAGCACTGGTTGGCACTTGCTGTTTCGAGACTATTTTCACAATGGACTAATGAAAAATAGCATTTCATAGGGAGCCAGAGGGCCTTCCTTTGCACATTGATGTCTGAAGGAAGCCCCCAAGGAGCTTTCCTGCAGTGGTTCTCAAACTTCAGAGTAGCTGAGAATCACCTGAAAGGTTATTAAAACACAGGCCACTGGTCCCCACTCCCAGAAATTCTGAATTAGTAGATCTAGGGTAGAGAGGCGACTGCATTTCCAGCAAGTTCCACCAGCATCAAGTGATGCTGATGCTGATGCTGATGTTGCTGGGTCCACAGACCACTCTTTAAGAACCACTGCTCTGACGCCAGGCAGTTCAGAGGGCCACAGATTTGAGGAGCCCAAAGATAGCAAGATTTGGCATCATCTTTTAACTCTTTCAGCCAAAACAAGAACTCTTTTTGTGTTTTACAAAAACCTGCATGAGATTTCATTTGGGTACGGTTCCTGCAGTAAAAATGGTTTGACAACCACTTCTCTAGGAGGCATCAAAACTTGGGATAGTGCAAAGTAAAGACAGAGAAAGAGTAACTTACCTCAAGAGTATCAGAGGCAAGAAAATATTCATTAACTCAGCAGAAGTTGAAGGGTTATGAAAAGCTAAAAGGTTATGCATGTTGCTGAGGTGGAAAAACCAGAGGCCTACTCTGGGACTCACATCTATATAATAAGATAAACATGCAAATGATAGGTTGGTGAGGTGATGGACACGTTAATTAGTTTTATGTAATCTTTCTACAATGATCAAAACCCCACATTGCACCCCATAAATGCATATAATTATTATTTGTCAGTTAAATAAATAAATAACAAATGAGTACAACTGTTACATAGTTGCTATGACAGAGGCCTCTTTATGAAAAACAGAAAGAGTTAGCATGTGGCTCACATGCTATCCTTCCACCTCCTATTCCAGAAAAGATTTTATTAATTGATCGTAATATTCCCCCCAAGAGGTCCCAGATGTGACCTCAGAATCCTTCTCAACACATTAAAACACTGAGCCACAAACAATTGATTAAAGGTAGCATTCAAATTGAAATTTGTGTGCTATCGGTCATCCAAGTTCTGGTGAGAATATTTCACAATTCCATCTGTGTAAGTTTAGGAAATAATTCATAAAGAGGATGGTACTTGATAGAATCTTGAAAGCTAAATACATGATACATAGGTGTCAAGGAGAGTGAAGAAGGGAGGAAGTGGTGATGGAGTATTCCAGCAGATGTAAAGGATAAAATTCATTACAAAGATTAACAAGTAAATGGTAAGTTGGCCAGCAATTGTAGACCATGGCTTCATAGATGTTTTATGTGAAAGAAAAGAGAGTTTGTTAAAGGTACCTAGACATGTGTGCAGGGAGGGTCAATGGACAATTTTTTAAAACCTGACTAGATTATGTTTCTGGGCTGTGGAGAAGGATGTAGAGAGAAAGGTTGAAAAAAATAGGTGAGAAAGGTTGAAAAAAATAGGCAAGAAAAGAGAATATAATGAACAAGTCCTCAGAGGAAACCTAAGGCCATTATTTTCTCCCAGCATTGCTCTGAGGTTGTCTGATCCCCACTCCTAATAGGGTGGCTGTGGTGGAAGCATGCATGCACAGCCAGATGTCTAGTGCACAGGCACAGAGAGGAAACGCCAAACATCAAGTCAGAGGGAGACCAAGCTTGAACCACAGAAGCATACTAAGAATAGCTTAGGGTGGGAGGGCCAGGGGACTAGGGAAGTCAAGAATGAAAAGCTTCTTCTCTGAGACAGCAAAAAGGCAGTGGTCTGTAGGAATTCTAAAAGGAAAAAAAAAGAAAAGAAAAAATCACATGTCCATTGGGACTCTGCCCTTAACGAAGGTCTGGATGGGAAAACCAACAACATTTTAAAAAGATGGATGAAACAGACAGAAGTATAGGAAACAGGTTGTGTTTTAAGATCGTGACCAATTCTTTTTTTTTTTTAGTCACTTTGCAGTACTTTATTAATTATAGGAGGTTTGAATACTCTCAATCTTCGTTTTCAAATCTTCATGCCCATTCCCAAGAATTTAGTCTTCCACATGAACTTAAGAACCTCCACCACCACCTTACATTTAAAATGGGTTTTGAGTGTGATACACCTAAAGAATAAATTCAATAGGTAAATATTAACATCTTTTTAACTTTTATTTTACTTTTAACTTTCATTTTACTTTTTAAACTTTTATTTTAAAATCAGGGAGTACATGTTCAGATTTGCTACAAAGGTATATTGTATAACGCATGTTGAGAAGAGTATTTTATAATAAGAGTCATTTATGACAAACCCAGCCAATATCATACTGAATGGGCAAAAGCTGGAAGCATTCCCCTTGAAAATCAGCACAAGACAAGGATGCCCTATCTCACCACTTCTATTCAACATAGTATTGGAAGTTCTGGCCAGGGCAATCAGGCAAGAGAAAGAAATAAAGCATATTCAAATAGGAAGACAGGATGTCAAGTTGTCTCTATTTGCAGATGACATGATCCTATTCTAGAAAACCCCATCATCTCAGCCCAAAAGCTTCTTAAGCTGACAAGCAACTTCATCAGAGTCTCAGGATACAAAATCAATGTACAAAAATCACAAGCATTTCTATACACCAACAACAGACAAGTGGAGAGCCAAATCATGAGTGAACTCCCATTTACAATAGCTACAAAGAGAATAAAATACCTAGGAATAGAGCTAACAAGGGAAGTGAAGGACTCTTCAAGGAGAACTACAAACCACTGCTCAAGGGAATCAATCAGACAGGACATAGGCAAATGGAAAAACATTCCATGTTCTTGGACAGGAAGAATCAATATCGTGAAAATAGCCATACTGCCCAAAGTAACTTATAGATTCAATGCTATTCCTATTAAACTACCATTGACATTCTTCACAGAATTAGAAACGAAACTATGTTAAAATTCATATGGAACCAAAAAGCAGCTTGAATAGCCAGGGCAATCCTAAGCAAAAAGAACAAAGCTGGAGGCATCATGCTACCCAACTTCAAACTATACTACAAGGCTACAGTAACCAAAACAGCATGATACTGGTACAAAAACAGACACACAGACCAATGGAACAGCATACAGAACTCAGAAATAAAACTGCACGTCTACCACCATCTGATCTTCAATAAACCTGACAAAAACAAGCAATGGGGAAATTACTTCCTATTTAATAAATGGTGCTAGGAGAACTGGCTAGCCATGTGCAGAAAATTGAAACTGGGCCCTTTCCTTATACCTTATATACGTATTAACTCAAGATGGATTTAAAGACATAAACGTAAAGCCCAAAACTACAAAAACCGTAGAAGAAAATCTACACAATACCATAGGCATGCCTATTCAGGATACAAGCACAGGCAAAGATTTCAAAACAAAAACATCAAAAGCAATACCAAAATTGACAAATGGTATCTAATTAAACTAAAGAGCTTTTGCACAGCAAAAGAAACTATCTTCAGAGTAAACAGACAACCTACAGAATGGGAGAAAATTTTTGCAATCTATTCATCTCACAAAGGTCTTAATATCCAGAGTCTACAAGGAACTTAAACAATTTTACAAGAAAAAAAAACAAGCCCATTAAAAAGTGGGCAAAGGACATGAACAGACACTTCTCAAAAGAAGATAATTATGCAGCCAAAAACATATGAAAAAAAAGCTCAACATCACTGATCATTAGAGAAATGCAAATCAAAACCACAATGAGATACCATCCTACACCAGTCAGAATGGCAATTATTACAAAGTCAAGAAACAACAGATGCTGGTGAGGCTACGGGGAAATAGGAATGCTTTTACACTGTTGATAGGAATGTAAATTAGTTCAACCATTGTGGAAGACAGTGTGGTGATTCCTCAAAAACCTAGAACCAGAAATACCATTTGACCCAGCAATCCCATTACTGGATATATACTCAAAGGAACACAACCAATTCTTAAGAAAATCTTTTATCCAATCATTGATGAAAAAGTGCTGTAATTTTTTTCCATAGTGAGAAATAATAAGCAAAATGTGCCAGGCAGTGTGCTAAATGCTTTGAATACATCATCTCCCTTAACTTAATCCTTGTAATGCCTATGAGATATTTTCATCTTACCATGAAAAAACTTAAGTTGATAAAAGTTAAAGGACTTCACAAGCTTATGTGCGACAGAGCTGGGTTTTTAACCCAGGGTCCAGGCTTCTATCAACTCTACTCTACGTACTTTTTTGAAGAACATCTCTGACCCCACAAAAACACTTGCCTACTTTTCACTGAACAGACTGTTTTAATTTTTTTCTAATCATCCTTCAAGGCCCATTTGCTTCTCTCTGGGAAGCCTTCACCCGCATCCTTGTGCTCAGTTAGTGGTACCCTGCTCTGCCTTCCTGTATGATCCCATAAAGCTTTGTACTTATCTCTCCCAGAGCTCTCACTATGTTTGATAATAGCCACCTGTGAGTTTGTCTCTACTATAAGGTTGAAGCAAAGCACAGAAGAAAAGATGTGGACTTCAAAGTTAAGGAGAACTAGTTCAAATTTCAGTTCTTCCTCTTGTTAGTTGTACAAACATGGGCAAATTACTTAACCTCTACCTCATTTGTAAAATCAAGATAATGGTAACAATGATTGTGAATATTTTAATGAAATAAGATTATGTTAAGTTCTAAAACATGCTGATGCTAATTAGATGGTAGAAATTATTATGACTTTTTATAACTGTTAAGTGAATGAATTGCAATTTTATCTTGATTCACCCCATTGGTTCTATATTTCTGAAAATTTAAGATGGCAACATTTGTTTACAACACAAATTTCAAGCAAAATATTTAAACACCTCATTTAAGAAAAACAAGCTTTTCACACATATATGTTTATAAACAATTAAGGTATTTATGTAAATATCCTTATAGTCATCAAAATGGATCCCAAAAGATCTCAGCTCCCCAATAGTTGGCTTAATTTGAATTACTATAAGACTTTAAAAATAATAAAAGTACAATTCTTTTAAATGGCTGTCACACGAGTCCTTGTGAAAAGACCACCAAACAGGCTTTGTGTGAGCAATAAAGCTTTTTAATCACCTGAGTGCAGGCAGACTGAGTCCGAAAAAGGAGTCAGCAAAGGGAGACAGGCGTGAGGCAGTTTTATAGGATTTGGGTAGGTAGTGGAAAATTAAAGTCAAAGGGGGTTGTTCTCCGGCGGACAAGGGCAGGGGTCACAAGGTGCTTGGTGGGGGAGCTTCTGAGACTCATTGACCAGGAGAAGGAATTTCACAAGGTAATGTCATCAGTTAAGGCAGGAACTGACCATTTTCACTTCTTTTGTTGTTCTTCAGTTGCCTCAGGCCATCCATATGTATACGTGTAGGCTTGGGCTCAGAGACCTCACACTGACATGATTTTACTAAATTACATTCCAACCTCTTCCTTCCAATTAATCTCAATCAGTCAAGTTTTATTGTGTTTACATTTTAAGTGCAAGGGTAATGTAAATGAGTCAAAAATCTCAAATCCAAATGTTTCAGAGAGCCATAGAAAAAGGCTTTGGCAGATTAATTGGAGGAAAAGAGGGCTTCCAAAGGAGGCTGAAAACAATTTTCTATTGATAGTTAAGTATGTCATCATCTGAAGGTATATGCAAAGCAAGACTAGCCATATGACTGAGCGTCACATGGGACTTCATTACATTACTTCTCTATATAGACTAGAGATATTGGAAATTTTCCATGATAAAAAGTATTTTAAAAGAAAAAGATGTAATTACTATCACCATTTGTTAAATTTACTGGGCATTTTCCATCTCTTTTAATTCATAAAATTATCACTTCCTTATGAAGAGAAGCAAACTTAAGATTAAAGAGATTACAGAAGTTTCTGTAATTCACACTCCTAATAAGTGGCAGATTTCAAGACTCTCATTTTTAACCAGTCCAAGACACTCAGAAGGAGAAAGGGGGAGAAATGGCACCCTACTGGGAAAGGAAATGTTTCCTTTTTCTATGTGAAAACTGCGAGCAGCCCTCAGATAAAGAACCCCAAGGGGAAAGCAGATGTGACAACTAGAGGCACTGTGTGTGGCCTGTGGACTCCTGGGGAGGGAAGGAAGTAGAGCAGACCACAGCACTGATAGGGGAATGGAGCTGGCAGAAGTGAAGAAACAGCGGCTCTACTGGGATCTATCAGAAAGGTAGATGGATCCAAAAATATGTTGAATGAGAAAATGCAGAATGTGCTGTGTGCAAAAACCGGAGAAGGAATAAATAACCCACCCTGAGGGAGATTCATCCAGACGTTTCCTCTCCAAGAAAAAGTGTGAGGTGAGTATTTTCCTTTGAGTTTGAGGAAATTCAGGCAGCATAACCAAGAGAAGCACATACCCCAAGATTTCAGGAGCAGAACACAGTCTCCATGTGGGTTGTGGAAGGAAGCTGGGCGTGGTGGCGGGCGCCTGTAGTCCCAGCTACTCGGAGAGGCTGAGGCAGGAGAATGGCGTGAACCCGGGAGGCGGAGCTTGCAGTGAGCCGAGATTGCGCCACTGCACTCCAGCCTGGGCGACAGAGCAAGACTCCGTCTCAAAAAAATAAAATAAAATAAATAAATAAATAAAAAGACTGTCTTTTGTTTCAGATATTCGTGGATATGCTGGGAAAATGTGGAAGAAAGGCCTAGCAATATCCTATGAAGCTAATTACTTTGGGGAATTCGAATAAAGATGAACCAACAAGAAAACAGCAGAGACCAATAATCCCTAATTTTCCCCAAATCTCAAACTAGGAAAGTATCTTTCTCAATCAGAAGTAATCCCCCTCCAGTTCCCAGGTTTCAAAGAGTAGCACCTGTCAATCTGCAGAAATTCAGCTACCACACATACCCTATGAATATAGTAAGACTTGATTATGATTTTGCAGCTAAATTGTATATGACCTTGAACTCAATATATTGTCACTATACATGGACGTTTTAGAGCACTGAATCCGTTCAAGGAATTCGAAGACCACTCCATTGGTTTTGAAACTCTTGCAGCAGAATAACTCTCTGCATGTGCACAGAACTTTGAAAGACTGCTAACATAAGACTTTAAGAGCTTTTATGAAGGCTGCAGTTGGTTAGATAAGCAATAAACATATTTAAGCTTTTTCTCTTGAGTTACACATTATGGAAAATACATAAATGTATATATATTTCATGAAACACACATACGATGCACTGTACACCGAGGAAAAAACAAAATTTAATGGTCAAAATATCCCATATTTGAGTCTGTCAACCTGAAATTTAAAAAAATCAGAATCCAGCTTAAAAGAGTTCATTCAACTGCAAAGCTGAGAATAGCTATCCAGGTAACACAGATTCCAAAGGAATTGGATCAGTGCTCCAATGCTGAAAAGTTAAGGTCTTGCTTATACAGGCAGAAAACAAAGGTAACAGGATTACAACATTTCCCATAGAAGGCTGGTTTATGAGTTACAGCAATTAGATTAGGTACAGCTTGTTTCCTTTTCATTTTCCAATTAAAGAAACTATATTCAACATTTATCCTAGACAATGTGATAGTCATGAGGTCCTTGTGTAAGAGAATTAAGAGGGAAGTTAATCTATAATGAATATCAACAGAGAAAAGAGAATGGGTCTAGGTCTTCTCTTGTGCCCTATAGTCTTTTACATTTTACAAAACAATGTAGGTAAAAAAAAAAAAAAAAAAAAAAAAAAAAAAGGCTAATCTGTAATCAGAGAACAAAGATAACAGCTGCCTCGGTTACAGGTGCCTGTCACGTGACTCAGGTCCCATAATCACATTCCTTTAAGGCTCAAAGTAAAGTTCCAACAGCTTTGATTTTGAATTACTTTTTTTTTCACAAGTCAACTTTGCCAACAGCCAACAGTGTGACCTTGACTGCCACATCACTATGACATATTCACTGTGTGTCTAACTCCTTCACTAGTTTATAATTCCCTAAGGGCAGAAGACATGTTTTATTTCCTTTTCATCTTTACCAGTTCCTTCTGTAACAGACACTCACCAAATAGATGTTGTGTGGCTGGATGGAATAAATAACAGCACCTGTAATAGATAAGATAGACATTATCTTGTTTACCAAAGCAATAAGTTAACTAAGATAAAACATATATAAAACAATTACAAGGTGGAAAGTATATCTGATTAGTCTGTTTTCACATGGCTGATAAAGACATACCCGAGACTGGGCAATCTACAAAAGAAAGAGGTTTAGTGGACTTACAGTTGCATGTAGCTAGGGAGGCCTCACAATCATGGCAGAAGGTGAAAGGCATGTCTCATGTGGCAGCAGACAAGAAAAGAGAACTGCGAGGAAACTCCCCTTTATAAAACTATCAGATCTCATGAGACGTATTCATTATCATGAGAACAGCATGGGAAAGACCTGCCCCTATGATTCAATTACCTCCCACTGGCTCCCTCCCACAACAGGTGGGAATTCAAGATGAGATTTGGGTGGGGACACAGCCAAACCATTTCACTAATCAAGGTGAGATTATACAGTATTAATAATAAATTCAGCAGAGGGGAGAGAATAAGACAAACCAACTTGTCTCCAAATTTAGTCAAAGATATATTTGAGAGTTAGTGAAAATTTGACTCACTTAAAAATACTTCTAATGGGGAATGGTGTATAAATTGTCTGGCAAGGAGCCAGTAAAAGGAAGTGGTTCTGTGGTCCTTGGATTTTCTTCCCTGGGGTTCATCCCCTTCCTACTCCTTAAAATCTTCAGAATAGATTTATATCCATGTTCTGCTATAAAAGGAAGTAGCATTTCCCCTTTTTTAACTACTTTTTAAATCTAATATTTTTACTTTGTCCTGTTTTCTGATTACTAATATCTTCCCTTATTTTCTTAAGTATATCTATCATGTTTATGTTAAATTATCTTTTCATCTGTTCTAACCCTTTTGCTCCAGATGGGAAATGTTAACCAGTTTTTTATCATCTCTCTTTTGAGGACATTGTACTTCTCTAGTGTCTGGTTGTTTTCAGCTTATCAGCTCAGGTTCCCCTAGGAGTTCAGCCCGCTTGTCTTGCCATTGTACTGAAAAAGGTTCAAAGATCAGGCCCTATCTTTGTCCATACCATAAAGAATAAGGAGAGACAAGAGTGAGTCCCAGGACAGAGAATCCTGACATCCACGGAGCCATCACTCATTTTTGCCAACAACTACCCAGGCAACTCCTCTGGCCAGGCTTTCACTTCTAAACCCTTCTTTAGGAAGAAGCAGTGTGGGGAGGAGGCATATGCCTAGTTTGCGATATACTAGTCCGTGGATCTAGGAGAAGTGCAGGAGTGAATGCCTAGGAATAGTCAGTCCATACCTCTTTCCATCAACCTCAGCAAGGTGGTCACTAACACTAGTAGCCTAGCACTAGAAGAATTAGGCACTGATTGTCCTAAGGCAGCGGGAGAAAGAGACAAGAGCTAAATGCCCTTAAAGATTTCCTCTAGCCACAGCCACTCACCTTTGACATTCACCATCCAAAATAGCCTTCAGTCCCCCAGAGCTTCTTGGGTTCATTCCTAGCACCCTGGATTCTCACTTCTATAGCTTCTTTAAGGTTGATTTTTGGAATAGGCTTCCAGTAGCCCATACTAGTTTGCTTGTTTTTAAGACCTTGTTTTTAGGCCCATCCCCTCAATGGATTTCTTTTTTTCTTTTCTTTTTATGATGGAGTCTTGCTTTGTTGTCCAGGCTAGAATGCAGTGGCATGCGACCTCAGCCTCCCCAGTTCAAGCAATTCTCCTGTCTCAGCCTCCCGAGTAGCTGGGACTACAGGCACACGCCATGATACCCAGCTAATCTTTTTGTATTTTTAGTAGAGACAGGGTTTCACCATATTGATCAGGCTGGTCTCGAGCTCCTGACCTCAGGTGATCTGCCAGCCTTGGCCTCCCAAAGTGCTGGGATTATAGGTGAGAGCCACCCACCATGCCCAGCCCAATGGATTTCTTTTAAAAGACTTTCTGGCTTGCTTTCAGGTATCATTAGTCAATAAGTAAATTGTGATATTGTTTGAGAATCAGTGACACATTTGAGTATCAAAGATTTGTGATGTGCCTAGCAATTCTACTTTTAGAAATGTATCCTAAAGAAATAAGCTGATAGGTACGCAAAAGTGTTTAAGGTCATCCACTGCAGTGGTACTGCTAATAGGGACAATTTGGAAATAACTGAGTGATCATCAGCAGAAGATTGGATAAGTAAAGTCTGGCATACAAATACAACACAATGCTGCATAGTCACGAAAATGATGATATGGATTATATGGGCAGAGAAGATATACCCTGTGATTGTTAGCTTACATTTCTAATATAGTTCCATTTATGCAAAATAAAAGAGAGAGGGAGAAAGAGGGCTGTAGCATAGACAGCAAAATGTTATCAGTGATCGTCTCTAGATGTTGGGGTTTAAAATTATTGTTGCTTTTCTTCATTATAATTCTCTGTATTGTTTGATATGTGAACATCCATTTTAATAATCCTTATGATCAAAAAGAAATATAATTTTTTTATCTTTGAAAATTAAAAAAATAATGAATATCTCCCCAATCATGAAGCCAAAGACTAAACTTCCCTAATGATTTGAGCCCCATTTCTATAGTGTTGGGGGTTTCAGAATAATCTGCTACTGACCTTCAGTAATAATTTGCTTATTTTATAACTTAATAACCACTGTAACCCAAGAGTACAATGAAATAAAAGTGCTAATTCAGTGGAGCTGAAGGAAGACAAATTATCCTGGGGAAAGGGCTTCCCCTGAGCTTAGTCACTTATAACCCTTGGTGGGACCACCAGGGAAAAGAGAGCCACTGCAAGCTGATGAATTGTTCATAGTGTTATCTGCTTGGAGGGGTTCACTGAAGCATTGTTTATGCTGCTATTTCCTGCAAATCTAGGCTGACTTATCAGATGATGTTAGGCTGGGGATAAAGGGTAGCAAAGAATGTAAATGTTGTCAAGCCCAGGTGTTGAAAGCAAGAATCAAAAATAAGTCAAATATCTTGCTGATGCTCCCCGGCATTATGACCTTGTGATTCTTGGCTTAAAGTCTGGATCCTTAATGCAAATGAGCTAATGGTCTCCCCTGGAGCAAAATAGCTTCTGGTCTTGGTGCGAAATGAATAAATAGCTGTAGTGTCCTGAGGCATCAGGAAAGGATCAACACTTGAGCCAACTGCAATGGTTGAAGCTTCCTGGGGTGAGAGGAAAATGAATCCACGTCAGCAGGATTTGGGGGGCAACTCAGTATTTGTTTATTATTGCTGTAAAAATACTTTTACACTTGTTGGAAATTTCAGTAAATCAGATTTTTTCCCACTATTCAAAGAGGGGAGGCTGAGAATAAGATACCAAGTTACTTCACAATGCAGCTTCCCCATTCTATAAGGAGGCTCAAAGGAGCTGCCATAGCTTGATGAGTGGACTAAATGACCACTAAATGACCACTAAAGGAAAAGTCTTCATGCTGATGATTTCAGAGTCAATTTAGTGATAAGAAACTAAAACAGAATTTAGAGTTATTCTCTACTCTGTGCCAGGGACTACGCTAGGCACTCTATGTGTAATCACATATTTCTTACAAAACTGTTTAAGATAGGGAAATTATCCCAAGTTGAAGATAAGGAAAAATAGCAGTCAAAGAGTAATTATCTTGGCAAAGGTTCAAATCCAATTAAGAGGTTCATCACCTGCTTCAAGACTCAGATTGGTTTGGCTTTATGAACAGAATAAAAGCTCTTTACATTTTCTCACCACATTGGCTCCCAAACTCCTCTCTTTGGCCCAAATAGCTGCAAATTAAAAGTTCTTCAGTATAACCCCCTCTCAAGTTTTACGTTGGGTTTGGTTGCTATGCACATCAAGGCTTCTATTGTGGACTGCAAACTTGCTAGTTCTCTACCCAACATCTATTCTTTTTCTTCCTTTTTCCTGATTAAATCTCCTTAGAGCCCATGTACTTTGGGAAAGGCTGACTTCACTCCGGCTCCAAGACTAAACCCCAATTTACTCATGCCAATCAGCACATCCTACTATCCTGGCCAGAATATTGGATTAGGGAGGGCATGTGACCTAAACGAGTCTATTAAGGTGAAATTTCAAGATGCTTGCTTGGAATGCTGGAGTGGAGGCCTTGTGTGCAGATAAATGCAAAGCCTAGAATTGCTGCAGCCTTTTTACTATCAAGTGGGAGGCTCAGTTTGGGATAAAGCTGATATTATATAGGGCAGAATGAAAAAAGAGAAAGAAATAAAGTGGTCCTAAAGACAGCATTAAATTGCTGGATCAACCAAAAGTGTCTAGGACTTCCAGCTGTGCATATCAACAAAGTATCATTATTATTTAAGCCTGCATGAGTCCTGATTTGTTTCCTAATTGACATAAAATTTTGTATCCGAAGTAGAGTGTTGGAATAATAAAACTATAAATTTAGAGTTGGCTGGGTAGCGATCAGAAGCTGGCAAGCTGGTGATCCTTGTTGTCTGGTTGTAAAACAGCTGCTGATACTGTAGCCTATTAATAAAGTGATCATTTAGTTTATTGTCCAAACTAGAACACATCAGAGGATAAAACAGAGATGACATTAATAATTATTTCAGGAATGGTACACTAGTCAGATTTTAGTTCACTTTTGTCTTTTAACCCTTAGAGCCTAGTGATACATTTACAATACATTGCTGTAATTTATTGAGGATCTGCTCTTTTAACCTCCCCCTCAAGAGTATGTGGTACAGTCATCCCTCAATATCCATGGGAAATTGGTTCCAGGGTCACCCACCCCATAAGAAAATTCATGAGAGTTCAAGTTCCCTATAAAATTGCATGGAATGTACATATCATCTATGCATATTCTCCCATAGAGTTTAGATCCTTGCTAGATTACCTATAATACCTAATAGAATGTAAATGCAATGTAAATAGTTGTTATACTATGTTGTTTTATTTGTATTCTCTTTTTATTGTTGTATTTTTATTGTTTTTCTCTAATATTTTCAACCTGCGACTGGTTGAATCCATGGATGCGGAACCCACAGCTATGGAGGGCTGACTGTTTATCTTTGTAGTGAAAGTAGAACTCCATAACAGTAGACTGAAGTTGCCTGTAGGAAAAAGGCAGGCCAGGAGAAGGGAAGTTACATATCAATGTAAATAATAAGCAGAGAGAGGTTCTTTAAAAGAAAGTGATGTTTATTCAGAAACAGCACATTGCAATTGGAATACAGGTGCCATAGTAAACTAAGTGTGTATTCAGGGAGGTAGATGGAAGACAAAGAGTTTTAAGGAAAAAATAAAGAAGATTGTATAATTTTTTTGAAATGATTATCCTTGGCTAAAAGGATCAATAACAAGGGTGAAAGCAGTCTGAGGTTGGACAAGCAGTTGCTAGGCAGATGTCCTTGCACAAGTATTTTTTGTGTAAGGTTGCAGTGGCCTTTATGCAAGGTAGTGATTTTTGCAGTCTTTTGTGATAGTTTTGCTATTAGTCATACAAGTGTGAGAACCCTCTCTTCATAGCCTTCCCTGGCTGTATTTGTCAGGGTTTGGTTTTTTTGTTTTGTTTTATTTTGTTTTTAACACAAGCGACTCCATTTTGATTCTGACATTTGCTGAGCTAACGAGGCTGACTTTATTATGAAGGTAATAGGAAACCACTCCAAGAGTTGAAGGAAAGTAGTAATGTACCAATCTTTCATGTTGTTAAAAATCTCTCTTTATGTTGAGGACGATAAATAAGAGATGAAGAAGCCACATGTAGGCTATAGCTCTAAGAATAACGAGTGTTTTTTACAGGCAGTGGCAATGTGAATGGGGACAAGGGTACAAATTTAAGAGATTGAAAAGCAAGAAGGAAGCTGATAAATTCACCTGAAGCCAATCCTCATATAACACATCAGCCTAAAATTCTTAATATCAGACAAGCTTTTCAAAATTGATATGACAGTTGGAGCCCATTTTAAGAAAGTTCCTATTTTTAGGTCTCTTTTTCTTCTGCATTTTTCAAGGAACTTTTATCAACTTATCTGAAGATATTTTCACATTTAGATCATAAAGTTCTTAAGTGTTTAAGGAATGCAGTGCATTTTACATACAAAACATTTTGTTTAGTCCCCTTTGTATATTATTTTTATTCCTTTGGTGTTCTTTTCCAGTCATGCCTACCACTGAGGTTTTCAAGGAGTTTTGTTCCATTAGTCTAAGGGCACATCTGTCTAAGTTTCATTTTTCTATTTTTTTTTTTTTTTTTTTTGAGATGGAGTCTCACTCTGTGGCCCAGGCTGGAGTGCAGTGGCGCAATCTCGGCTCACTGCAAGCTCCGCCTCCCGGGTTCAAGCAATTCTCCTGCCTCAGCCTCTCTGAGTAGCTGGGAATACAGGCGCCCGCCACCACGCCCGGCTAATTTTTTTGTATTTTTAGTAGAGACGGGGTTTCACCGTGGTCTCGATCTCCTGACCTCGTGATCCACCCGCCTCGGCCTCCCAAAGTGCTGGGATTACAAGCATGAGCCACCACGCCCAGCCTCGAAGTTTCATTTTTCTAATAAGTGTTTATCACATTTATAAAATTCCATATTTGACTGTCTTCATTTGTCCCTTTTGAGGATTCTTTATTCTTTCTTGCTGGATTCTGTATGTGTGTGTTTTGTTCCTTCTGAGGACTAAATGGAATTATTAAGCAAATTAGGTCATATCTAGTATTTCCCCATGTTTAGCTAAGTATGACCTTTCATACTGTGGCAATCAAAAGATACAATGGATATATAAAAAGCATCTTTAGCTCCAATGAATTTCATTTTTAAGAAAATATTGCTGGATCATAAAACCCTAAAGAAAATCCACTATCGATATTCCATATTATAAAGAACTGCATGCTGTAATTGGAAGCATCGTCATGGTATAAGTTCAGTGTGGCATGGCTAGTTTAATGAGTCTAGGACTTGAAGTCAGAAAGACTTAAATTTGAATATTAGCCATGGCTCTTCTAAGCTGTATACTAATGGTCAAGTTATTTGACCTCTCTGGGCCCCAATTTCTTTCCTCTGGAAATGGTGTTAAGATTTATTTCAGGCTGAGGCAGGCGGATCACGAGGTCAGGAGATCAAGACCATCCTGGCTAACACAGTGAAACCCCATCTCTACTAAAAATACAAAAAATTAGCCAGGTGTGGTGGTAGGCGCCTGTGGCCCCAGCTACTTTGGAGGCTGAGGCAGGAGAATGGTGTGAACCCAGGAGGCGGAGCTTGCAGTGAGCAGAGATCACACCACTGCACTCCAACCTGAGCAACAGAGTGAGACTCCGTCTCAAAAAAAAAGATTTATTTCAGGCCAAGCGTGGTGGCTCCTGCCTATAATCCCTTTGGGAGACTGAGCCCAGGAGTTCGAGACCAGCCTGGGCTATATAATGGGACCTCATCTCTGTAGAATAAATAAATAAATAACATTTATTTCATAGGATTGTTGTAAGGATTAAATAAAGCAATATGTAAAGCACTTCATACATGTATAGCATAGGAAATACACTATGTGTAGTAGCTTTTGCCATTGCTATCATTCAAGATTCTTCTGCCTTCAGTAAATTGAATGGAAACTCAATACAGTCAGCCCTCCATATGTGTGGGTTTCACATCCATGAATTCAACTAGTTATGGATTGAAAATATTCAAAGAAATACCATAAACTTCCAAAAAGCAAAACTTAAATTTGCCACATGCTGAGTACCACATTGAGTCCACTGAATGAAGTAATGTTAAGCATTGTATTAGGTATTATAAGTAATCTAGAGGTATTATAAGTAATCTAGAGATGATTTAAAGAACACAGGAGGATGTGCATAGTTTATATGCATAGTCTATGAGACTTAATATAAGGTACTTAAGCATCCATGGATTTTGGTATCTGGAGGGCTCCTGGAACCAATTTCCCACAGATACTGAAGGATGACTGTAATATGACAACTGGGAAGCTTGTTAAACCCAATCATAAAGGCTTCAGTTTTCTTACCGGGAAAATGAGATAGTATTACCTACCTTGTGGGGTTAAAGTGAGGATTAAATGACATAATATATGTAAACACCTGACATTGTGACTGGCACGTACTGAGCGCTTTATATATTTAGCCGTCATTACTATTACTGTTATTATTACAGTTGATTCTGATTAAATGTAAATCAACTAATATTTTTATTCAAATACAATGAGTTGTGGCTCTCAGTTCCTTGTATCTCAAGAACCCAAACCAACCCAGAGTCAGTCCAAAATTGTGCTTTAACTAAAAAAGTAACCAATAGACTGTATAAATGTTGAAAGAATCTTTTATCAATTTCAAATGTGTATCTTGTGACATCTCAGAATCTATTATCTATGGAAACAGGATACTGTCATTAGAGAGCAGATAACCAGCACCTGAGAGCCAAGAATTTATTAATAGTTTGTGTGACACTGCCAGAACTTCCCTTTTCACCTTGAAGCTAGACAAAACATGGAGATTTTAGGAGTCTGGGGGCCCAGCAACATGATTAGTAGCCTAGTGAGTTTGAGCATTTTTTTCATATACCTGATGGCCATTTATATGTCTTCTTTTGAGACATGTATACTGAGTTCATTTGCCCACTTTTTAAGTGGATTACACTGACCCTCGAACAACATTGGCATTAAGAGTGCTGAGCCCCACACAGCTGAAAATTTGAGTATAACTTTTGATTATCCAAAAACTTAACTCCTAGTAGCCTACTATTCACTGGAAGCCTTACCAATAACATAAGTAGTCAATGAACACCTATTTTATCTGTTATATGTAATATATGCTGTATTCTTAAAATAAAGTAAGCTCAATAAAAGAAAATGTCATAAAGAAAATTGTAAGAAAGAGAAAATATATGTACTATTCACGAAGTAGAATTGGATCATCATAAAGGTCTTTATCCTCATCATCTTCACATTGAGTAGTCAGAGAAGGAGTAAGAGAAGCAGGAGGTGAAGGAGGAGGAGGAGGAGGAAGAATCAGGAATGGTCTTACTGTCTCAGGGGTGACAAGAGGTGAAGAAAAATCTACATATAAGTGGACCCATGCAGTTCAAACCTGTGTTGTTAAAGGGCCAACTGTATTTGCTTTGTTGCTGTTGAGTGGTATGAATTCCTCATATATTCTAGATATTAATCCCTTGTCAGATGAGTAGTTTGCAACATTTTCTCCCATTCTGCAGGTTGTATTCTCACTGTTGATTGTTTCCTTTGCTGTGCAGAACTTTTTAGTTTCATATAATCCCATTTGTCTATTTTTGCTTCTGTCACCTGTGCTTTTGAGGTCTTCTCCATGAAGACTGATCTTTGCCCAGATGAATAGCCTGAAGCTCTACCCCTGTTTTCTTCTAGTAGTTTCATAATTTTTTTTTCTTACATTAAGTCTTTAAACCATCTCGAGTTGATTTTTGAATATGGTGACAGATAGGGGTCTAGTTTCATTTTTCTGCAGCTGGTTATTCAGTTTTCCTAGTACCATTTATTAGAGGATGTCCCTTCCCCAGTAAATGTCCTTGGTACCTTTGCTGAAAAGCTGTTGGCTGTAAACAGGTAGATTTACTTCTGGGTTCTCTATTATATTCCATTGTTCTATGTGTATGTTTTTAATGCCAGTACCATGCTGTTTTATTTACTATGGCTGTGTAGTGTATTTTGAAATGCAGTAGTGGGATGCCTTCAGCTTTATTCTTTTTGCTCAGAATTACTTTGACTATTCAGGGTCTTTTGTGATTCCATAGAAATTTTAGGATTGTTTATTCTATTTTTGTGAAGAATGTCATTGGTATATATATATATTAGTCTGTTCTCACATTGCTATAAAGAACTACCTGAGACTGAGTAATTTATAAAGAAAAGAAGTTTAATTGGCTCACAGTTCCACAGGCTGGTGAAGCCTCAGGGAACTAACAATCATGGTGGAAGACAAGGGGGAAAGAGACACATCATACATGGCTGGACCAGGAGGAAGAGAGTGAAGTGGGAAGTGCTACACACCTTCAAACAACCAGACCTCCTGAGAATTCACTCATTGTCACAAGAACAAGAAGTGGGAAGTCTGCCCCCATGATCCAATCACCTCCCACCAGGCCCCTCCTCCTACACTGGGGATTACTACATTTTGAAAACTACATTTTGACACGAGAGTAGGGCAGGGACACAAATCTAAACGATATCCTTATGCCTGCGGCCCCTCCCAAATCTCATGTCCTTCTCACATTGCAAAATACAATCATCCCTTCTCAATAGTCCCGCAAGTCTTAACTCATTTCAGCATTAACTCAAAACTTCACAGTCCAAAGTCTCATCTGAGACAAGGCAAGTCTCTTCTACGTATGAACATGTAAAATCAAAACCAAGTTAGTTATTTCCAAGATACAATGGGGTCACAGGCATTGGGTAAATACACCCATTTTGAAAGGGAGAAATCTGCTAAAACAAAGGGGCTACAGGCCCCATGAAACTCCAAAATCCTGCAGGGCAGTTGTTAAATCTTAACACTTCAAAATAATTTCCTTTGATTCCACGTCTCACATCCAGGCCACACTGATGCAAGCGGTGGGCTCCCAAGGGCTTGGGAATCTCCACCCATGTGGCTCTGCAGAGTTCAGCCTCCTTTGCTGCTTGCACAAGCTAGCATTGAGTGCCTGAGGGTTTTCCAGGTGCACAGTGCAAGCTGTCAGTGGACCCACCAATTTGGGGACTGGAGGATGGTGGCCCTCTTCTGGACAGTGCTCCAGTGGGGACTTTGTCTGGGGGCTCCAACCCCACATGTCTCTTCCACACTGCCCTAGTAGACGGTCTCTATTAGGACTCTGCCCTGCAGCAGACTTCTGCCTGGACATCCAGGCATTTCCATACATCCTCTGAAATCTAGGCAGAGGCTCCCAAGCCTCAACTTTTGCCCTCTGCACACCTGCAGGCTTAACATCATATGGAAGTTGCCAAGGCTTATAGCTTGCACCTTTTGAAGCAATGCCCAAGCTGTACTTTGGCCTGTTTTAGCTATGGCTGGAGCTGGAACAGAAATGATGCAGGGTACCATATCCTGAGGCTGCACAGAGCAATGGGGCCCTGGTCCTGGCCCACAGAATCATTCTTCCCTCCTAGGTCTCCAGGCATGTGATGGGAGGGGCTGCCAAGAATGTCTCTGAAATGCCTTTGAGGCATTTTCCCTATTATCTTGGCTATCAACATTTGGCTCCTTTTTATGCATGCAAATTTCTGTAGCTGGCTTGAATTCCTCCCCAGAAAATGGGTTTTTCTTTTCTAACATATGGCCAGGCTGTAAATTCTCCAAACTTTCACATGCTGCTTCCCTTTTAAATATGTTTCACTTTCAGATCATCTCCTCGCTCATGTATATGAGCCTATGCTCTTAGAAGCAGCCAGATCACATCTTGAATGCTTTGCTGCTTAGAAATTTCTTCTTTCAGATGCCCTAAATAATTTCTCTCAATTTCAAAGTTCCACAGAACTCTAGGACAGGGGTACAATGCCTCCAACCTCTTTGCTAATACGTAACAAAAGTGGTTTTTGCTTCAGTTCCCAATAGGTTCCTTATCTCCATCTGAGACCACCTTAGCCTAGACATCATTGTTCATAGCACTATCAGCATTTTGGTCCCAACAAATTAACAAGTCTCTAGGAAGTTCCAAACTTTCTCTCATCTTCCTGTCTTCTTTTCAGCCCTCCACTCTCTTCCAACCTCTTCCCATTACCCAGTTCCAAAGTCACTTCCACATTTTCAGGTATCTTTATAGCAATACCCCACTCTTGGTACCAATTTTCTGTATTAGTCCATTTTCACATTGCTATAAAGAACTACCTGAGACTGGGTAATTTATAAAGAAAAGAGGTTTAATTGGCTCATGGTTCCACAGGCTGCACAGGAAGCATGGCTGGGGAAGCCCCAGGAAACTTACTATCATGACGGAAGGCAAAGGGGAAGGAGGCACATCTATATGGCTGGAGCAGGAGGAAGAGAGTGGAGGGGGAAGTGCTACACACTTTCAAACAACCAGATCTCCTGAGAACTCACTCACTATCATGAGAACAGTAAGGGGGACATCCACCCCATGATAAAATCACCTCCCACCAAGCTCCTCCTCTAACACTGGGGATTACAATTCAACATGAGAGTTGGGCAGGGACACAAATCCAAACCATATCAGTATGTTGATAGGGATTGCATTGAATCTGTAGATCGCTTTTGGTAATATGGTAATTTTCACAATATTAATTCTTCTAATCCATGAACATAGAATGTCTTCTTATCTGTCTGTGTGTGTGTATCCTCTTCAATTTTTTCATCAGTGTTTAATAGTTTTTCTTGCAGAGACCTTTATCTCTTTGGTTAATTTATTGCTAGGTATTTTAAAAGTTTTTACTACTATATTATAAATGGGATTGTTTTCTTGACTTCTTTTTCTCTTAGTTTGTTGTTGGCACATAGAAACACAACACAATTAATTTTTGTACGTTGATTTTCTATCCCACAACTTTGCTGAATTTGTTTATCAGGTATGAGTTTTTAGTGGAACTTCTAAGGTTTCTGTATGTAAGATTACGTCATTGGCAAACAGGGAAAATTTTACTTCAAGACCCAAAATTTGGTCTCAAATTTATTTATTTATTTCTCATTTTATAACCTACATTTACATAAGCAGTTCATAATATCTGTCAATGTCAAGGGCTCAAGTTCTTTCTGTGTTTTTCCTCCACATTTCCTAGGATAACGCCAACATCTTTAAGTTTCAAGATGACACACAGTGATGGCCTTATTCCAGCACAAGAGTTAAAGGGGAAGGGGGTGGGGCACGCTCTTTCCCTTCAAGGGATGATCCAGAATTTATATATGTCAGTTCCATTCATATTCCTTTAGTCAGAACTTAGCCATGTGGACATTTACCTGAACAAAGGATGGGAAATATTGTTTTATTTTGGGTGGCAATGTGCCCAGCTAAATCTTGAGGTTCTGTTATTAGGGAAATTTATTAAGGACAGAAATAAGATACAACTAGCATTCTCTGTCAAAACAGCAGTTTAGATTGGTAGTACAAGACATAGGCCTGGAAGGCTGAAAGCCTAGGTTTAAGTCCTGAAACAACAATTATGTAGCTGGATTAACTATCAATTAGCTGGGTGATCTTGGCAATGATATTCAGCTCACTAAGCTGTAGTTTCCTCATAATAGAGTGCCTATTTCATTGTATTATTGAAAGGATTAAAAGTGCTAACCCAAATAATCTCAGCATAGTTCTTGACACTCAGTAAGTACTCAGTAATGTAAGCTATTATGATCAGTAATTAGGAACATCAGTTCCTCATTAGAGCCTCCTTCTAGGAAGGATACTAAACAGCTTGAGGGCAAGGACAGTGTCCTGAATTTTCTCTTGGAGAATGAGTGAGTGTATTTTGCATGTAAGGTCTTTGGGGGAATGAAAAGATGTTTTTACAAATATGTCTCCCCCAAGAGACCGTTTCTAAGCAATCTCAACAGCCCCAGGTGTTAAGTGTTGAAGGAAATGTGCCAAGTTTTATAAAGCAAACATGCTGCTCTGGGCAGTGGCTGCTTTAAAATGACCCTTGATAAAATGTATGAATTCCTGAGCATCCCATAATCAGAATCTCCAGGAGTATGACACACAATGTTATTTTTAATAAGCTTTCTGAGTTAATGCTGTTATTCACAAGGTGTTCGAATCATTGCTGAATAACAATACTAATAAGAGTATTTGTTGTTGTTAATAATGACAGCTATATTTATTAAGCCTTACTGTGTATGTGCACTAGTCTAAGCACTTTATACATGTTAACTTATTTTATCCTCACAATAACCTTATGAATTTTTGCTATTGTTATCTTCATTTTACTGATTAAGAAATGGAAACACAAAAAAATGTACATAACTCACCCCAATCACAGAGTGAGTAAGTAGTTGAGCCAGGATTTGAACCCAATCTTGCTCAGAGTGTGCACAATTAACCATATTATTCTGTTTCCATTTGCAGTGGAAGGAAAGTTATTAGTGGAACTGGATCCCACTGGAGAACAGCCAGGGCTCCATCACAGCCTAAAGCCTCAAAGAGCTCCCCATGAGGTGTCCCACACACGCAACCTTGCTTACTTACAGAAGCACCTAAGACACACCATTAAAAGCTGGAATAAATAGCCTCAAAAAGAGCATAACTATGTAACAGACGTTTTTCCCAATGTGACAAAACTAGCTGTGCTTAATCTAGGGCTGTTAAATACCCAAAGTAGATAGAAACTACTTGAGTTATGCTTGGCATTTTCTGGCCATAAAGTTAATTTTGTATTCTCTGGAACAGATGTCCAGCTGGACTTGTAGGCTGTGCCAGGCTCCTCAGGGGCAGGGTGAGGGGCAACGATGCAGGGATGATGCAAAGTCTTACTTAGAAAATAATGAAAGTTTTCAAGGGCTAGGTTACCATGGCCATGAGGGCTTCTCACTACTAAAACTACCCAGTGCCCAGGCAGTTCCATGGACTGTACTGGCTCCTTTTCCAAGGAAATCTCATGCACTTGAAACTGCCAAGCTCTGTGCTGCCCAGAGCATTTTGTAGGCTGGTGAAACAGGCAGCCTCCATATTTGTAAGCAGTTTTCAGAATGTCCTGTCATTTATCTGTCTACATATCTCTCCTTCTCAACAGACTGAGTGACCTGGCAGAGAATAAGGGTGGTGACTGCAAAACTGGTTGAAAATGCCTCTTCTATTATTGAGAGGTGGAATCTAATTCTCCACCTTTGAACGTGGGTTGGCCACATGACTTTCTTTGGCTAACAGGGAGGGAGGAAGGGGGCAAGCAGTGAGCTGAGATCACACCACTGCACTCCAGCCTGGGTGAAAGAGGAAGACTCCATCAGAAAGAAGGAAAGGGAAGGGGAGGGGAGGGGAGGGGAGGAAGGGAAGGGGAGGGGAGGGGAGGGGAGGAAGGGAAGGGGAGGGGAGGGGAGGAAGGGAAGGGGAGGATGGGAAGCAGAGGACGGGAAGGGGAGGGGAGGAGAGGGGAGGGGAGGGGAGGGGAGGGGAGGGGAGGGAAGGGGAGATGGTGCATTGGATCTTGCCTTCTTGCTGTGCTTAGAACCCTGAGATCTAAGGGAACAAGCCCAGAATAGCAGCTAGAAGATGAGAGGCTGATAGAGAAGAACCAGGGCACTCCTGCCAATGCCCAGTCAGTGTTCACACATGTAATTGAGGCCATCCTAGACCATCCAGTTCCCAGTGACCCCAGACCACAGATGCGTGACAGGACACAGTAGAGATCAGCTGCTATGCCCAGAGCAGAAAAACCTCCCAGCTGGGACACAAGATTATAATGAGCTAGATAAAATGATGCTATTTTAGGTCTCTAAGTTTTGGAATGATTTGCTACCCAACAATTGCTAACTGACTAAGAAGGTAAATTATTAAAAGGAGAGGCTTTGGAATTAACCATGCCTAGGTTCAAATCCCAGCTTTTTCTCTTACTAGATGTGTGCCTCTAGACAACTAAGTTAACTTCTCTAACTCCCAGTTTCATTATCTGTAAAATTAGGAAAAATAAACATAGCTATTACCTGTTTTTTTAAGGAGAAATAAGGTTTGTATGAGCCACTGGTTTGTTATATGGTAGTTATTTTTCTACTACTATTACTATTATTGTTATTGCTAGTGGAATCTTGTGGATTTGAACTGAGCTATGGGCTAGAACAGGGCGATTAGGCTTGCCAGGTTCCAGAGATAAAGAAATGAATCTAACAAGGTATTGGCTTGAGCCAAGAGTCAATAAATATCTACAGATATGAATTACATTATATAGTAAATAACCACTGTCTAAAGATTTCCATGGTTGCAAAGGGTTTGTCATCCCTGGAAAATATCACTAAGATCCCTCCAGTTCTCAGGTTTTAGAGAGCGGGGAGAGAGCAGGAAGTGGCAGCAAACAAATGGAAATGGGAGCATCCCATTGCCACAGAATAGGATCAGGGATTCCTAGAACTGGGTGGGGAGGTGGAGGTGGCTTTGAATACAAAGATTCACCCCACTAGCCTTCAGACTCCTTCTGAAATAGAAACAAGAACCAAATATCCAAGAGCAGCCTGACATAATGAGAACAACACAAATTCTGGAGTCAGGAACACCAGTTTAAATCCTCCTGAGCCGGCTCATGTATCAATTGAGACTATAGAACCCAACGGGATTTATATGTAGGTTCATAGGATGGTTGTGAGAATTTGACATAACACAAATGTAAAATGTTTCACATAGTAGCTGCCACATGATGGGTGATCAACTGACACAGTGTTTTTCCCCATGTCTTCCATGTTCATAAAGCCAATTTGCTGTTCACCTCCTGACAGAGCCTGCCTTCTACAACCTGGGGATGCAGCGAAATCTGAAGGCCAGGCTCCTGACCGCGGACACTATTTCTGGCTTTGTGACCTTGCACCAATCCCTTGGCCTCTCTGTTTATCAGTTTCTCACTGGTGAAATGAGGATAATGTTTTGTGTCCCTGATGCAGTTCTCAAGGATAACGGGATGATTCATTCAATTTTAAAACCTAACTCAGAGCTTGATGACGCTGAGTAGAAAATAAATAAAACACAAAAGGAAAGTCAAATGACTAATACTTAAAGTCCCAAGTCACTAATGCATAGTCGGTGACATTTTCATCACTTTTAATTCTTTTTTCTCTTTCCCTTTTCTTTGTCCTAGACCCTCTCATGGAGAGATGCATTTCTTATACTGGTTTTGCTGCCTCTCTCTTTTCCCCTTCTCCCCACCCCAAGCCTGCAGTTTCTCAACAGGGACAAAAAGCCAGCACTGGAATCAGGCCTAGGGAAATAGCACAATAATAGTTAACCAAGAACTTACTCTATGCTAGGCACTCTGCTATATACTTTATACATGTTATCTCATCTAATACTAACAATTCAATGAAGGTGATATGATTTTAATCTTGGAAAGGCTCAATAATTTTTCAAGGTGACACAGTAAATAGTGATAGCAGAGTTAGGATTTAGATCCAAGCCAGCTGACTTCAAAGCTCACTAGTTTATCTTTTGGAATACAATATGTATTCAAGATCAGTACGGTGTAGTGATTGAGACCACAGTTTCTTTTTTTTTTTTTCAAGTATAATTCCTCTCTTTTTAACAATGGGGTCTTAGGATTGAGACCATAGTTTTTAAAGTCAGATGCCTGGTTACAGAATGACTGAGTAATTGCTTAGTAATATCTAAAATGTAAGATACATATTGGATTATACTGTGTATTATATATGTGCGTGTATGTGTGTGTGTCTGGTGTATGTAGTAGATTAAGCACTTACATACGCCAGGTCTGCATTTAATATTTATAACGACCCCATGAAGAAGGTGATAGTATTATCCCCATTTTATTCATAGGGAAAATGAGATACAGAGAGCGTAAGAAATTTGCCCAAGATTGCACAGCTAGTAAACAGCAGAGCCAAGATTCAAACTTGGGCAATCTAGTTCTGAGGTCTCTACCCTTGGTCACTAAACCTTGCAGCCTCCAGGAGGCACAAAGCTCCCACTTCCAGCCTAGCTCCTCACCATGCCCTTGTGAACTGTTCTTCTTTCCATTTCTCCAGCCTTGATGCCCACGAAAGTCGAGAAGGCACAAATCAAGCTCTCCCCAGAACTCTCACCATACTCCACTCTGGCCCAGTGGCAGCCTCTTATGGGCCTAAGAGTTTCTTCAGCTCAGCAAGCATCCTGCTAGACTAGAGCAGAGATGCGAGAGAAACAAAGCTCTTCCTGTGCCAATAGCCCAAGTCTCTATGAGTAATTCTCTTAGGGCTCCTTCTTTTGACTTGAGATGCAGGGGTGGGGAGAGGAAGTGCTTTCTACGCTGCAAATTTCCTTCTGTAGAAGACACTGCAGCAGCTCCTGTACCTAAGTCTCTTTGGGATCCCTTTTATCACCTCATTCCCCAGATTCTGCAATGCTTTGCTGTTGATAATCTCACTAGTGACCTACAGACGATTTAGCATTTGAAGCTGAGAGCAGGCTCCATGTGAGGGTACTTTTGCCTTGAGGCAGAAAAAACCTGGAGGTGTCATTTACACACCCGAGCCTCAGGGATTTCACCTTGTTTGAGTCTTCCTCTTCCTTGTCCATTCTCCCACTTCCTTGCTGGTTTCTCTTGGGAACACTTTTTAAATAAATTACTTGGAAATTATTTGAGCTGAGGGGTTCTGCTTCTGGGAGAATCCAACTGATATGGTTTGGCTGTGTTCCCACCCAAATCTCATCTTGAATTGTAGCTCCCATAATTCCCACATGTTGTGGGAGAGACCTGGTGGGAGATAATTGAATCATGAGGGGAAAGGTGTCCCCCATGCTGGTCTCGTGGTAGTGAATAAGTCTCACGAGAGCTGACGTTTTTATAAGGGGTTTCTCCTTTCGCTTGGCTCTTATTATCTCTTGCCTGCTTCCATGTAAGAAATGCCTTTCACCTTCCACCAGGATTGTGAGGCCTCCCCAGCCACGTGAAACTGCGAGTCCATTAAATCTCCTTTCTTTATATATTACCCAGTCTCAGCTATGTTTTCATTAGCAGCATGAGAACAGACTAATACTCCAACCTAAGAGACAAATTTTGTTTTGCTTTGTCTTAAAGAATGTCTAGGCTTTTCTTAAATGCACTCGTTAAGAGGAATGGGCATTGGTGGTCATCTCTTAGCATGTCTTGCACAAATGGTATTGATAAATTTCTTTACAGAGGATGTAAGCATTACCAACCAATGTCCTCAGCTCGTGAGCCTCCACTGCAGCTCCAGAAGGAGAAGAACATTTTCCATTTAACATTCTGTTATGTGATTTTTTCCCCCTCAGTATTGTCCAGACTCTGTGATAAAAAACAAACCTTTTTTTTTCTCCCTTTTATGCCTGTTTTGGAGTGGAGCTTCCTCCTCAGCTCCGACATATTCACTGGGGCTCTTATGCCTCAGCTGCCACAGAGATGTATTTGGCTCCATTTGGAGAACCGATAGGCAGAGAAAATGTTTATAAAACAAAAATCAAAACCAAGATAACTGGCTGCTACCTGGGAGCCTGACAGTGTCACAGGAAGGCTTTTTCCACCACTGTCTGCAGCCAGCTTCAATCATGCTAACAGAGTGTACTTCAGGTCACCCCACTTCTCTCCTAGGTTCATCTCCAAGAGGCCAGCAAAGCCCATCTCTCTGAGGTAAGCCATTTCCCAGAAGACTATAGTATTGCTTCCCAGCCTTCAAGGCATGGCACACACATGGTGAAGGAATGAGACTGCTAAGGGCTTGGAGATACCTTCCCAGAGCTCCTTCTGCCCAGCCCACTCCAAGGTGTGTGTGAGGGGAGAGGTGGATCAATATCTCAGCAAGCCTTAACCCAATCTCCGTGCCCTGTCTAGGAAGCTCAAGTCTAGGAAATGAGGATAGGAGAGAAAAGCATTTTGAGGTCCAAATATGCCCTGAGCAGTATTATGTCACCCCTCTTACTTTATGTCAGTGTCATCAGTGCCCACACAAGTAGCACAGAGTGATGCTTACAGAAAAATTAGTTGGCAGCATCATGCAGTGGCTATGAACAAGTTGGAAGTCACACAGATCTGAGTTGAAAACCCCATACTGGGACTGTACCTTAGGCAAGTTTGTATCTTAGAACAGTTATGTAACCTGTTAATTCCCCATTTGGAAAACGGACCTTCTGCCTTAGATGATTGCTTTGAAAATCAATGAAATAATGTATGCAAAAGAGTTTCCAAAAAGCAGACAGTAGAATCACAGTTACCAGAGGCTGGGTGGGGAATGGGGAGATGTGGGTCAAAGGGCACAAAATTTCAGTTTTACATGATGACTAAATTCTGGAGATCTAATGTACAGCATGCTGACTATGAATAATAACAATATAATGTATATTTGAAATCTGCTGAGGAAGTAAATATTAAATATTCTCACCACGCACACACACAAAACCCACAATGGTAACTACGTGGAGTGATGGATATGTGAATTAGGTTGATTGTGGTAATCAATCCACAATGCATACATATATCAAAACATTAGACTATGCATCTTTCATTTACACAATTATAATTTTTATACCTCAGTAAAGCTGGTGGTTAAAAAAAAAAAATTCACAATGTGTTTTCCTACAGTCAATTTAGACAAGCTGGAACTACGTTTCCCAGAATCCCCTGACATGAGTGGTCCTGGGTTAGGGTTGGTCACAAAGAAATTTGCATGAGATCAGGAGGGCAGAAGTGAAGCAGTAGCCACTGGGCTCTGAAGGTTGGTGTAGGGTGCCAGGCACCGCTGCAGCTCACCCATCTGGTAGTTGGTCTGTTGGCACCCATGTTAGTTGTTGCTTGGCCTTGCTCTTCAGCTTGAGTCCCAGGGCAGAGCACGTGACAGCCTTTCTGTAAGTTACTCACATCTCCAAGATGGTGGAGGTGGAAAAACAGACAAGATTACAGTTTTTCCTCCCTCTCCTACAATTTACAGCCAGTTCTTTCTAACTGTCCATGCTGCTGACTTACAGTGACCAGGCCATGACCAGCAACAGAGGCAACAACCTTCCACGGGCTGCCTTCTCAGCTCCCACAAGTAAGTACAGCCTAATTCCAGTGAGAAACCCTGGATGGCATATGACTCATAGAGGATCTGATAAACCATGCCTGGAGTATAGTAAATGCTCACAAAAGGAAACATTGGCATAATTTAAGTGTAGACAGTGAAGAATATTGTCTTTTGGTTCCAGTCCAAGCTCCACCTAAGACAAATTACCTACTTCTTCTGAAACTCAGTTCCTTCATCTGACAAGTGGTGATACAGGTGAGTATCCCTTATCCAAAATGCTTGGGACCAGAAGTGTTTGGGATTTCTGATTTTTTTTTTCTAATTTAGGAATATTTGCATTAAACTTAGCAGTTAAGCATCCCTAATTAGAAAATTCGAAATCAGAAATGCTCCAATGAGCATTTGCCTTGAGCATTATGTTGGCACTCATAAAATTTCAGATTTTGGAGCACTTTGGATTTCAGATTTTCCGATTAAGGATGCTCAGCCTGTAATAAATAATATGACCTACTTCTTAGGATTGTGGAAATGGTTAAATGAGATCAAGCATGCAAACACAGTACTTGACATTACAAGCATTAGCGAGAAAACCTTTATTTCCCATTCTAATTCCTGAGTTTAGCATTTGGAAATCCATCATCAACAGATACAAGCTTTATCCTTCAAACTATCTTTGTCAGTAATATTTTCATCCTGTATCTGTTTTATGCTATTTTTCAATTGGCTTAGAACTTAGCCGTGAAAGAGGGATGCTGCTTAATAGACCCCTTCAAAGACCACCACTGCTTAACTGTTAGTACTCAATAAATGAGAATAGTAACACTTGCTTTTGTGTTTCATAGAAGTCCTTTCATCAGCATTATCGCATGTCCCCTTGCAATAAGGCTATGACCCAGAAAGCATTAAATAGTGGGGTGCTACAGACACTGCACCACAACTCAAAGGACCTAGTTTTCCAACCTGGCACTGTCAATAAGCATTGGTCTCTGAGCCACTGTTTCGTCATTTACAAAGGGAAAGAATTGAATCCGTCATAAAAGCCTTCAAGCCCCATCAGACCACAAGCCTCTTATTATTTTCATTTTGCATGTGGGAACTAGGGGGGCGGGGAGATGTTCCAAGAGACTGAATGGCTTAATTCAGTAATTTCTTAAGTGTGGTTCCTGGGCCAGCAGCAGCAGCATCACCTGGAACTTGTTAGAAATGCAAATTATCGGGAGTCCGAGGCAGGTGGATCATGAGGTCAGGAGATCGAGACCATCCTGATTAACACAGTGAAACCCCGTCTCTACTAAAAAATACAAAAACTTAGCTGGGCATGGTGGCGGGCGCCTGTAGTCCCAGCTACTCGGGAGGCTGAGGCAGAAGAATGGCGTGAACCTAGGAGGCGGAGCTTGCAGTGAGCCGAGATAGTGCCACTGCACTCCAAGCTGGGCGACAGAGCAAGACTCTGTCTCAAAAAAAAAAAAAAAAAAAGAAATGCAAATTATCAGGTTCCACTTTAGACCCATAGAATCAGAAATTCTAGAGGTAAGACCTAGAGATCAGTGTCTCAACAAGCTTTCCAAGTCATTCCGATGCTTGCTCAATTTTGAGAACCACTGGCTTAATCAATATTCCAACAAAAAGAAAGCAACTGAGCCAGGACTTAAACCCAAACCTATGACTCCTTTCTCATTGCCTCATGATTCTGGAAAGAAAGACCTGGTAAGAACAAATGCATTTGAAGACAAAGCAAGTCCAAAAGCGCAGAACTAAATTCTAAGTAATATGCTAAATATCTCAGAGTTCTTCAACTGAGAACCTTTGATCCTTGACCCTAGACTGGGCCGAAGCTGACTTTTATGCCCTCTCTGACGCAGTCATTGGAACTTTTAACTGGAATCTTCCATTTGGCTAGAACAATTGTCAGATGGCAACAAAGGAGTTTGCAAGTTATGGTGCAACAGAGAAAAGGAAGAGCACTGACTGTTAAAATTCGGCATCTGGTTTTTCAGTTTTGTTTCTTTGAACATGTACACATGTGTTCAAAAATGCATATGCAAGACAAATTTATGTATGCTCTAGGTATCTTTTACTTCCATCTTTTTCTTTTTATCCTTCTTTTCCCTTGATTCCTACCTCTTTTCTTCTTTCCTAGTCCCACTCAGACAATGCATGTTAATCACTAGCATTTGTCCTATATTTTTCTCTATGCTCAAATACTCAAATACAGTTACACACATTCTCTTTCCCACACATACCTTGTTTTACTCATACTTCATGGAAATTTTTCCACATCAAGAGACGTAGTGCAGCTCTCATAAATGCTTCTAAAAAGCTATATAATACTTCATGATGTGAAACTACAATAATTTATATGTCCAGTCCCCAAATAGTAAGTATTCACTTAGTTTTTAATTTTTACCACCTAAAATGTTGTAATAAGTAACCTTGTATATATATGCTTCTATGGTAGTGATTTTAATGTATTGGACAGATTTCTGAGGGTAGAATATTAGGTTCAAAGCCTCTATTTTTAAATTAATAGATGTTACATGACTCTTCAAAAGGGCCATGACAATTTACATTTTCAGCACAATGTATAGGAGTACCCATTTCTTGCACCCCTAGATCAGTCTTTTTAATTTTTTTCTTGTCTGAATATTGGGAAGTGATATCTCATTGCTATTTTAATCTGCATTTTCCTAACTACTGTTGGATTTGACTTTCTTTTCATGTGTCTGTTGGACATTTGGACTTGTAGTCCGTGTCCGTGCATGCATTCATGCTCTTTTTCCTTTGGGTCTTTTGTCCCATTAGTGTCTGTTTTTAAGAAGACTAAATAGATTAGAATATTAATTATCTGTCATTCATCAGCATAACAATTTTTTTTGAAAGCTGTCATTTGTCTATTGACTTTGTGCTATTTACTATAGCTATTTGCATGTAGTCAAAAAGCTTAACATCTCACTGATTCGATACATATAACCGCCTAAATTTTTTATGAAATTTCTATTATTTTGTTTTTTGGGATTTAAAAACACTTTATAGTTTTTTTTAACTTTTGTGAATGGATCTTTATCTTTCTTTACCTTTTGAAGTGCTTATTGATAAAACCACAAATAGCTACTTATATTTGTATATTCAGCCAACTACTTACTAAATTCCTTTACCAATTCTAATGGTTTTGCAATAAGCCTATTAAATTATCTGGGTACATATTATATAGTCAGAAAATGAGAAAATATTATCTTTTTATTTTCCAATATTTTATGTTACTTAATATTCTTTTCTTCTTGCATTTACTAATTGCATTGAAATTGTTCAACATTCCAAGAAAATATTGAACAATAACAATGATGGACAGCACTATCTATTCCTGATTGTAATGGAAAATGTCTAATGGCTGCTTATCAAATTCTTTTTAAATCTATTGATAGAAGGATATAGTTCTATGATTTTCTTGCTAAATTTCTTCTATTGAATAACATTTGCATTTCTAGAAGAGCACTCTTCTTGATAATAGAACGCATTGTTATAGATGTGTCAACATTCCATTTTCTAATATTTTTTAGAATTTTTAAATTTATATTTGTAAGATTATATACAGTTCTCTCTCTTGTACTATTTTTTATCAGATTTTGGTATTAAAGTTCTACTGTATTCATAAAATGAATTGAAGAACTTTGTTTTTTTCAATGGCCTGGAATTTTTTAAATAATATAAAAAGTACCTGTCCTTAAAAATTTTGAATGAAACTCATCAATGCAATCTACTATTCTGGTGGCCTTTTCAACAGTCGATTTTTAAAATTATCTTTCCATCTTTGTCTCTGATAATTGGTCTACCAAGTTTTTCACCTCTTCGAGAATAAGTCATATTTTGTTAGAAAATTATCTACCTCCTCTAGGTCAGAGGCTAACAAAGGTTTTTTATAACAGGACAGATATTTTAAGCTTTGAGGAGCACATAGTCTATGACAACTGTTCAATTCTACCATTGTGATACAAAGATAGCCATAGACAATGTATAAATGAATGGGTGTGGCTGTGTGTCAATAAAACTTTATTTATAGATGCTGTTCTCTGAATTTTATATGATTTTCACATATCACAAAATATTATATTTTAATTACTTTTCAACTCTTTAAAATTGTGAAAACCATTCTTATCTTGTGAGTCGTACTGAAACATGCAATAGGCCAGATTTGCCCATGGGTCTTTCTTGCAAACCCCCACTCTAAATTTTCAAAATGTTCCTATATAGTAGATGTATAGTGTATGCTCATAATTCTTAATCTTATAATTTAAAATACAATGCTATTATTTTAATTTCTTCAATATTTGCAACCATGTTACTTTTACTAATTTCTAATCTTTTATTTTTGTTGCTTGTTCCATTTTCCCTAATCAGGCTTATTAGGGATTTATCTGGTTCTTTTTATAGAACCAATCTTTTAACTTAATCTTTAGCCTTTTTGATTTATATTTAATTTATCTCAACTTTTATATTTAATTATTTCCTTCTCCCAAGTCATTTGGTTCATGTTATTGGCCTCTTTATCAATGTAAAGATGAGCACCATATTCTTTCTTAACTAATACAAGTAGTTAAAGCTAAGATTGTTCCTCTAAATACAATTTTCACTTATATTTATTATGGGTCAAATTGTGTCCCCCAACATGTTTAAGTCCTAATCTCTGGTATCTGTAAATGTAACCTTATTTGGAAATAGTGTCTTTGCAAATGTAATCAAGTTAAGATCATACTGAGTTAGGGTGGGCCCCTAATCCACCCTAACTGGTGGTGATGACTGGTGTCCTTGTAAGAGAAAAGGTGAAGAGACACAAACACAGATAAAGAGGGGAGATGGCCACATGAAAAAGGGGGTGGAAATTGAAGTTATGCTATCACAAGCCAAGGAACGCCTGTGTCTACCATAAGCTAGAAGAGATAAAGAGGGATCCTTCCCTAGAGTATCAGGAGGGAGCCTGGCCCTCTCTAGACCCTAATATTGGACTTTTAGACTCTAGAACTGTGAGAGAAGAAATCTCTATCATTTTAAGCCATCCAGTTTATGGTACTTTGTTACATTAGCCCTGGGAAATGAATATAGAGACCCCTTACAATCGCATATTAAGTCATCTCTGTCTTTTATATTGCCTTCTAAATGAGCCACAATTTCTCCTTTATTTGACCCAATAGTTGTCTAAGAATATGCTGCTTAATATTGTAAGATTTGGGGGGGTCAACTTTTTATTCTTTTTTTAATACTTTTATTTTAGGTTCAGGGGTACATGTGCAGGTTTGTTATACAGGTAACTTTCATGTCATGGGGGTTTGCAGATTATTTTGTCATCCAGGTAATAAGCATAGTACCCAATAGATAGTTTTTTGATCCTCACCCTCCTCCCATCCTCCACCCTCAAGTAGGTCCTGGTGTCTGTTTTTCCCTTCTTTGTGTCCAAATGTACCCAATGTTTAGCTCCCACTTATAAATGAGAACATGCAGTGTTTGGTTTTCTGTTCCTGCATTAGCTTGCTTAGGATAATGGTGTCCAGCTGAATCCATGTTGCAGCAAAGGAAATGATCTCATTCTTTTTTATGGCTGCATAGTATTCCATGGTGTATATATACCACATTTTCTTTATCCAGTCTACCATTGATGGGCATTTAGGTTGATTCCATGTCTTTGCTATTGTGAATAGTGCTTCAGTGAACACACACATGTTCTTTATGGTAGAATAAATGTGTCTAAATGTGTCTTTATGGTAGAATAATTTCTATTCCTTTGGGTCTATACCCAGTAATCGGATTGCTAGGTTGAATGGTAGCTCTGCTTTTTCTTCGAGAAATCTCCAAACTACTTTCCACAGTGGCTGAACTAATTTACATTCCTGCCAGCCATCCCCTTTTCTCTGCAACCTTCCCAGCATCTGTTATTTTTTTACTTTTTAAATAACAGCCATAGTGACTGGTATAAGATGCCATCTCATTGTGGTTTTCATTTGCATTTATTCTTTTTCAATATATTAAATCAGGATTTTAAAAGGTGGACTATAAAATCTCAGCATGTTTGATCTGTAAATTTTTTTGTCTCCAAATTTATGATTGATTTTTGTAAGTATACCACAGAGATATACACATATAATTACTTGTATACATAAATCTACCGTTTTAATAAATGTTTATGTTCTTAAGTAACTTTTTTGTTTTTTTTGAGACAGAGTCTCGCCCTGTCGCCCAGGCCAGAGTGCAGTGGCGCAATCTGGGCTCACTGCAAGCTCTGCCTCCCAGGTTCACACCATTCTCTTGTCTCAGCCTCCAGAGTAGCTGGGACTACAGGCACCCGCCCCCATGCCCGGCTAATTTTTTTTGTATTTTTAGTAGAGACGGGGTTTCACCGTGTTAGCGAGGATGGTCTTGATCTCCTGACCTCGTGATCCACCCGCCTCAGCCTCCCAAAGTGCTGGGATTACAGGCGTGAGCTACTGCACCCAGCCTTGAGTAACTTTTATCTAACATACCTATATAATTCTGAAAGAGAAGTACTGAACCACTGTCATTGTATGTTCAGCAAATTTTCCTGACCTTTCTTAGCATTTCTTCTTTATATATGCAGTGCCTTTGGTTTGATATATGTAAAAATTTATAACTTATATTTTCTTTACAAATCACATATTTTTTTCATGACATAGAGCATCTATTCTTCTCATATTGGGTTTCATGGCTGTATCCTCTAAACCTTTTATATTTTTCCTCTGTTTTTCATTTCTTTACATTTTTATTCAGTCCTTTGAGAGAAATATCTTCGAACTGCTCTTTCAGGCCAGTAATTTCTGTCTTCACAGTGGTCATCTTTGCCCTTATTTATCTATGAATGTGGGAAGTGGTTTTTTTAGCTCTAGAAAGTTCTCTCAAGCTGCACTTGGGTCTCTTTAAGTGCACTTCTTATTTTTCTGTCCACATTGTCATCTGTCACCTTCAAAATCTCCGTCTGTTGCTGTGTTCTGTGTGCTCTGCTGGACCTTGCTGTCTCTGCTTTGGTCTTAACTCTTACTTTTCTTGATCACTGAGATCAGGTGTTGTTGTTGGAATATCCTACCAGGTAGCAGTCTACAAGTGAAGAAAGACAAATTAGTCCTCTTCAGGAAGCATCTTTGTTCCTCAAGGGATGACTAAACTCATATGTTTGGTTACTCCTTGGTGTCTCAGGTATCATGGAGACCTTTTACTCCCACGCAGACCATCAAACTTCTTTTCAAAGTCCATAAACCTCTTTGGGCCAACCTCTTCCCAGCAGCCCCATTTTACAATCCCTTTCTCAAGGCTCTCTGGTATCCAGACATTCATCCACCCACAGCTCAGAAAGCACTGCACCAGTTCTCTCCCATAAGACTCCCACAGAGCCCACGACTTCGTTTCCACTTAGCAACTTTTAGGCCCCAACTAATCATCTCAAAAAAGGAAGATATATTGGAGTTGATTGATACTGAATGGAAAACAGAGTTAGGTTAATGTCACCATCTTTCCAGAACCCCCCTCTAACATCAGCATGGTCATCTACCCTCACATCCAAGTCCCCTGTTTCCTCCACCACAAGATCAACAGCTCGGAGTCAGGGATCCATATTCATATCTTCCTCTTATGAGTATAATCTTATGCATGCTATGTAATCAGCATTTCTGACCCTCAATTCCTCATTGATGAAATGATACTAATTGTGGAGAGCAAATAAAATATGTAAAACCTTTTCCCAACGTGTAGCACATGACAGATTTTACAGAAATATTAGTATTTTTCCATTTAATTTGATTTTCAAGCAGTAATGGTTGGCCAGTGTGTCCCCCTCTTGGTTTGACATTTCAGCAACAACTGTTCTCAGTCACAATTCTTTATACTTGTTCTTATGCAATCCGTCATCTTGAAGTATCTAGGTTAACGGTCAACGTTTTGGGCATCTTGGTGTCCCAGCGCCTTCCTGAGGGAAGCGACCATGCTTTACAGATTATGAAAACTGCATGTTGCAAAGAGGGAATCACCATTGACCTTGGGCATACAGTTAGAGGCCAAACTGGATGGGAATGTTCAGAAATCAGTTCTGACAATAAAGCTAAAGGCATTACGAACATAATTATCTTTTTAAAGGTTATCATGTAATTGAATCTCTAATTTTGCTTAAATGTAGATTAATTCGTTCCACCGAGATCTCCAAGAAAAAGCTATATCCCCAGAGCTCTGCAGGAAAAGCCAAAAGAATTCTTTATTGCAACAAATTACATAAAGAGATTTTACCTTATGAAAGGGGAAAACGTATGGCAAGCCTTTGTAAAATAATTAAAGTGAAAGATATCAAAATCCTCTCAGTATAGGCCCTAAAATATATGCAATGAAGCATAATGTCGGTGTCCATATTTTTGGCATACCCATCTCCGTATATACATATAGAAACAGCTCTCTTTTACCCACCCCTATCTTGTACCTTTCACAATGCGCAATGGAAATATTTTAGTTTGTATTTGGAAAGTTTTGGGCAGACTGATCTGTAGGTTGCCCCAGCAACCTGATAATTCATTACTGCTTCCATTTTACAGAGTTTGAGTTGCTTAATATCTTTCAGTTAGTAAATAATGGATCCAAGACTGAAAGGAGGCTTTCTGATTCCCAGTCCCCTCTTCTGTAGAAATGGAGAACATGGGCAAACAAAGCCCTTTAAAGAAATTTCAGAGTTGTTAAAAAAAAAAAAAAAAAAGAAAAAGCGGGCAGGGAGGAAAATCTGAAAAATATGTTTCTCAAAGATCCAGAAACAGACAAACTCAATTTAAATAACATCGTCATGAACCAACAACACTTCAAACAAAAAAGTATTAACTGAGCTATTAGTATGTGAAAGATACTATGCTGGTGACAATTAAAAATGGGAAAAATGGGAATAAGTAGCCCTTCCCCTTAAAATGTTTGCAATCTTGAATAGGGAAGACAAGTTTTTTTTTTATTGACTTGCCCTGCTACCATTGACCTTGAGAAGAACTGTGAGTGGGGCTAAGTAGGAGAGGATTCCAAAGAAGCAGGCAATGAGGACCCAGGTGGACAAGGAGAGAAATAAACTAATTTAGAAAATCTATTATTTGTGCACTAAAACCCACTTCCCTCTTGACCTCCGCCTTAAACACACACACATTTATTAAATGTTTTGCTGCTAAAACTGAATGTAAGGAGCAATTATGTAGGGAAGTCATTTCCTGATGTCACTAATGTCATCTTGAGAGAGCAGCTGGAGGATGTGCTAGACAATGCAGCCCAGCACCCAGCTCTCCCTTACCCAGGTGTAGCTTTTGATGGCTGGAACATAACTTTAACCCCATCAAGACTTTTCCTTATGTTTTCATTAAACTGGGTCACTTGTGATCCTTCAAATGCTCCATGCAAATCACTAAATGAACTTCTGCACCCAACAATGAAAACACTACAGAGAGAAATTATGTAGAAGGAGAAATTTTTAGATTTCCTTCATTTTCTTAGAGCATAATTCAGATTGTTGGGGGGATGACAAATAGGGGTATTTATTATTATTATTATACTTTAAGTTTTAGGGCACATGTGCACTACGTGCAGGTTTGTTACATATGTATACATGTGCCATGTTGGTGTGCTGCATCCATTAACTTGTCATTTAACTGTTGTGGGGTGGGGGGAGGGGGAGGGATAGCATTAGGAGATATACCTAATGCTAAATGACGAGTTAATAGGGGTATCTTTAAAAGCAGGAAATAAACATGAAAGATGCTGGGAGGCATCATTTTGAAAAAGGTAACTAATACACATTTACAGAGAGGAAAGAAAATAAAAGAAAGCAGTGATGGTCCTAACAATAAATCCAGGGCCCCTTGTGAATACACAATGAGTGTTAATGTAAAAAGTGCTGAGAACAGGTGATACATCCAAACCATGGAATACTACTCAGCAATAAAAAGGACAGAACTGTGGTGATGGATATGTTAAGAGGATGGACATGCTAATTAGCTTGATTGTGGTAATCATTTCACAAAGTAGCCAAACGTCATATTATAAACCTTAAATTTAAACAATTTAAATTTTTCAATTATACCTCAACAAAGCTGGAGAGAAGAAAGAGTAGAAACTATTGATGCATACAACAAAGGGTGTTATATAGATCTTCAGAGAATTATGCTGCTTGAAAAAACCCAACCTCCAAAGGTTGCATACTGCATGATTCCATTCATATAAACTGCTTGAAATTACAAATTTATAGAAATGGAGAAGAGATAAACAACAGTTTCCAGGGGCAAAGGAGGGTATGGAGGCAGGAGAAAAGTGGGTGCAGCTACAAAAGGCCAACATAAGGGATCCCTAGGGTAATAGAAATATTCTGTATCTTGACTGTATCACTGTCAACATCTTGGTTGTGATATTGTACTGTAGTTTTGCAAGATGTTATCATTGGGGGAAACTGGGTAATGGGTACACAGGGTCTCTCTGTATTATTTCTTACAACTGCATGTGAATCTACAATGATCTCAAAATAAAAAATTTACCTTAAAAAATCAAAGGTAAAGTCTCAGAAAAATAGCTAGCTAATAGAACCAAAAGTGGTTGACTCTTAGAAGTAGATGTCGAAGGTAAAGAAGGATTGAGAAAAGGATTGTTCATTTTCACTAAAAAGCCTTGTAGAATCACATAACGCTGTTGATTCATGTGATAAAAATTAATTTTTAAAAATGCTGAGAGATTCTATTGTGATGAAATAGACTAACATGGAATGGACTTGGGAGACCTTCCCTTTTCTTTTTAAAACACTTTATTGAGGTATAATTAAAATACTAGAAGCTGCACACATTTAATGTATACAACTTTATAAATTTGGAGACAAAGTATACACTCATTGAAACCATCACCACAACCTGTGCCATAAACATATCCATCACCACCAAAGTTTCCTCCCACCTTATTGTTATTGTTAGTAGTGATAAGAACATTTAAGATTTACCCCCTTAGCATTTTTAAGTATTTTTAAGTATATAATACAGTTATTGTTAACTATTAACTATATAAGTATTATAACTCTATATATAGAGTTATAATATAGTTAACTATAGACTCCATACTGTACAATAGATCTCTAGAAGTATCCATCCTTCAAAACCATAACTTTGTATGCTTTGAATAATACCTCCCAGTTCCCACTTCCCCAAGCCAGCCCCTGGTCATTGCCAGTCTACTCTCTGCTTCTATGACTTTGACTATTTCTGATTCCCTGTATAAATGATATCATGTAGTATTTATCCTTCTGTGTCTGATTTATTACACTTAGCATAATGCACTCCAGGTTCATCCATGTTGTCTGAAATGGCAGGAAACAAAATTAACATGTATTGAGCACTTGCTATTTGTCAACCACTGTGTGCAGCATTTTAAATGCACACCCCCCATCTAATCTTCAGGAAAATCAATAAAGTAAGTGCTCTTTCCCACCATTTTATCCCTGTACACCTGAAGCTCACATTGCTTGAGAGATTAAAAATCACAATAAGCAGCATGGCTCAGCCTGGCATTTATACTTCAGAGCCAATGTGCTTAATGATGCTCTTTGGGGAGGGAAATACTAACTGCCAAAGCCTGTTGGTGCTCAGACCTACTCCTGGGTAAACAAATAACTTGGAGTGGGGGCCAAACTGGCCTTTGAACCAGACAGACCTGGGTTTGAGACCGAGTTCCACATATCATAGATGTGTGACCTTGGACGTGTCACTTAACTCGTCTGAGCCTCTACTTCCTCATCTATAATGTAGGAGTAATAGAACTACCCACATCACAGTGTTGTTGGAAGAATTTAACGAGATAATGTACATTTAGTGCTTAGCACAGTGCCTGAGAAACAGTTCTCAATAAGAGATAACTATTATTACTAGGATCATTACGATTATCATAAGTTTGACATTGTTATTCCTCATAACGGGTTTCAAGTAAAGCTTTCTCCAATTCATATCCAGAAGCTGTTGAATTTTCCTTGAAGATGACTCTGAATTTCACGCTTCCTCTCAGGTAAAAGAGCAGAAAGGGCTTTCACAAATGACATTCATCAGAAAACCACCTAGGATTCTGTGATTACTGAGCTTCTCTCTTTTGGTATCCAAGAGAATCAGAAGGAAAAAAGCTGTCTGGCTAAGTAGCTCCTGCTCCTGGTTTTTGCTTTGTTTTTGTTGTTGTTGTTGTATTGATTTTTTATGAAATATATAATGCAGAAAAGACAAAGACTATTATAACACTCAAGTTCCCATCTCCCAGGTCTAACCAATATGAACATCTTTCCATATTTGCTTTATATCCTTCTGTGAATAAATAAAACTTTACAGATGCAGATGAAAGCGCCTCTCATTCCCATACATCTCATTCCTCTCCCTCTATCCTTCTCACACCCTCACTCCTTCTCCCCCAATTGCTGACTTTCCAAGGCAGCTTTGAATGGATCTAGGTTTGCAGGCTAAAGCTCAAGCAGCTCACTTCCTAGTCCTGCGGGCAGACACCACATACAAGGCCATCACCAGGAAGTCTTTGTTCTGAGCTTCTGCTCAACGTCAAGTATGAAAGATGAGTCCAACACTATTCTCCCAATAAGGGCTTACCATAAAAGTGCAGTGACAGACATTGAGGTAAGCCTATGCCCTGATTCCTCTTTGGAGAACCCTCTGGCCACATGATTTGAATAGGGCTAACCCCACTCTCTGTCTCCAAGCCCTGGCCAGTGAGTTTACTGAATCCTCCTGGCTACAACCACTGCTTCAGTGATGTGAACGGGAACAATTAAAACCAGCCCCAGAATTTTTACTGAAGTTAGAGGAGGGAGGTGCTGCCTAACCTCTGGAGTCATTCAGTGAGAAGATATAAACTTAGTGATGGAAGGAGCACCATAAATATAGCACTTGCCTGAGATCAAGCCAGCACACAGAGAAAGTATTGCCGAGTGATACAATTGAGTCACTGGATGCTGTTATTCCACTGTTGTGCTTAAATTTGTTTGAATTAAAGTTCTGTCCTGAATAATATTAAACAAAATGACTAATGAACAAGACAGGACCTAACAGCAACACTTACTATCAGCCTGCATTCTTCTCTAAGTATTTTACCTGTGAAAACTCATTTAACCCTGAGAAGAATCCTCTAAAATGTAGATTCTATTATGGTCTCCAGTTTACAGCCGAGGAAACTGAGCACAGAGAGAAGTAATTTGCTCAAAAACATTGAAGTATTAAATAGTGAAACTGGGATTCAAATCCAGGACATCTGAGCTGGAGTCTAAATTATTAACTACTACTATACAATTCAGAAAGTGAATGTTTATAAAGAATTCATGATAAAAGATAAAATGTGAACTATTGTTATCAAAGAAAATACATTTCATAAAGAATATTGTGTCTTTAACTGGACTTCAAAGGATGAGAAGCACAAATGGTAAATATAGAAAGGGAAGGAGAATTCCTCAGTGGGGGAGAAGACTTGAGCAAAGGCAAGAAATGAACACGAGAGCACTGTATTTAAAGGCGACAAGTAAAAGAGCTTATATTGATTTTTTTCATCCTAGGAAAATAGAGAAATTGTATATAAGACTTAATGTGTAGCATGATACCCTAAATTTATAATTACTCTTTTAGGAACACAGGGAAGATAATGAGTTTAACCAAATCCCTGATGTATTAGTCCATTCTCACACTGCTTTAAAGAACTGCCTGAGACTGAGTAACTTATGAAGAAAAGAGGTTTCATTGACTCGTAGTTCCACAGGCTGTACAGGAAGCATGGCTAGGAGGCCTCAGGAAACTTACAATCATGGCAGAAGGTGAAGGGGAAGCAAGCACATCTTACCATGGCAGATCAGGAGAGAGAGAGAACGAAGGGGGAAGTGCCACACACTTTCAAACAACAGATTCCCTGAGAACTCACTCACTATCACAAGAACAGCAAGGGGGAAGTCTACCCTCATTATTCAATCACCTCTCATCAGGTCCCTCCCCCAACATGTGGAGATTACAATATGAGATGAGCTTTGGATGGGGACATAAAGCCCAACATATGACCTGAGTATATTGATTTGAAGTCACTAACAAGGAAAATGAACTCATCTCCTTCTCCCAGCCTCTCTAACCACCTCAGAGCCTCAAGGTGCATATGTGAGGATCCAACTAAAGATTAAGAGCTTTAGAATCAGATAAGTTGGGTTCAAAACCCAGCTCTGCAATTCATTAGTTATTTGGCATTGAGCAAGCTATTTCATACCTCTGATGCTGTTTTCTCATCTGTAAGATGGTGTTAAGAATCTAGAGATTCTCATGGCATTGCTTCACAATTTAAATGAGATCAGGTACATCTGTGCTTAGCAGAGTGCACGGCAGAAAGTAAATTCCCAATATGGTCAGCAGTATCAGTAATAGCATTAACGTCAAAATCAAGTGAAAATGAAGGTGCATCCTGTTCTTAGGTGTAGCAAAGATCCAGGCCATTTGGCTGGGTCCTCTAAGCTATTTGTCTTTGCCCTAAAGGTGGGAAGAGGAGCCACTGAGGCCAATAGAAACCATCTATTGCTTTCCCTTTTCCAGGCAGCCAGAATAATTTTTCAACCACTGAAATTATAAAGGAGATGCTCAATCTGCTGATAATTTGATTTTAATTAGAACCTCCATCCACAATGCTGGACTTGCAAGGGAAAAAAAGAAGCAGAAATGAAACAGCAATTAACCTTTGGTTCTCAGCTTATTTGTTCCTAACCAACATGGGTCAGTTGCCATAGAGATTATACCTACGTGATCTGCAGATGTGACCAAAGCTGCCTGGAGCCTCTGAACTGACCTGCTCTCAGTGTGGCTTTGGGATAATTAAAAATCCACTAAAAAAAGAATTGAAAGTTAATCTGAAACTCTAGTCCCAAGCAGACTTGAATGGAGAATGTAGAGTCAGGAAAAAAAAAAGTTAAAGACACAAATTACTTTCCCTACTTTGAAAAAAAAAAATTATCTCTTTCATTCACAACTTTCCGGAGTCTGTCTGTGGCTTTAGGAGAGACTTATAGAATGAGGAGGAAATGAGGGGGCATGAAGAATTTGTCGCTTCTGTTAGAAGGGGATCTCTTGGCTTCGGATGGTGACCAGCCCACCTCAGCCAGGGAGGCTAAAGTAGGGATGGGGTTAGCAACCGTAAGCTTGAAATTCTAGTCTCTAGAAAAGTGGGTGGGCATGAAGCAATGGAGCAAAGTCACTGGTGGCATGCGGATGTCTTGGGCCAGGTCACACCAGCAATAGCATGGAAACAGAGAGCAGGACATCTAGTGTGAAAGAACCAGCAAGCTGCTCAGTCATTGGAATCTTACCTCCCTGAAGGAAATCCATTCCCCATTTGCCCAGTGAATCCCTTTTCAGCCAGATAGAGCTTGGTCTACATCTGTCTCCATTCCCCAGCTATATTCTGGCCCCTTTTCTTCTTTTTGGCCCGACACTTATAAAATCAAGGTCAGATGGATAATTAAGTTATATCTCCTTCCAAATCTAAGGGCTGTTAATTACCCAGGACAGTGCTAATCACTATTAGGGAACAAAATAGCATCTGACTTAAGTGGATTCTAATTAAAGCTTTAGTATTATCTCCTAAAGCAGTGACTTTGAAAGTTTTTTTCTTTCATACAAGATCCTTCTAGGAAGCACTGTCCTGGGGATCCTTCATAAAAGCCCCCTCTTCAGTGAAGCCTTCCCTGTCTACCCTGTCTACGGTAGCCCCCATCATTCTTGACCACACCATCCTGTCATGAATAATGTTTTCACAGAACTTATAACTTACTGGAATAATCATGTTCATTTTGCTAATATTTTCCATAAGCTTCATAAGAGCAGAACTTGTTACCTTGTTTATAATTGTATTTTCAGTGCCTAGAACAGTGTCTGGACAATCAAATATTCAACAGGCATTTGTTGACTAAATAAATGACTGTTCCCCCAGGCCTGCCCAGTTTATGTGCCACTTACAGCCAGCTGTCATTCCACCCTATCTTTCTCACTCTAGAAAGTATTTCAGAATGTGTAAGAATGACAGAATTATTGAACTATTACTGCTTTCAATAAATATTTATCAAATGTTTACTACATGCCATATACTATGTATATTAATCCATTCTCATGCTGCTAATAAAGACATACCCAAGACTGGGTAATTTATAAAGGAAAGAGGTTTAATTGACTCATGGTTCCACAGGGCTGGAGAGGCCTCAGGAAACTTACATTCACGGCAGAAGGGGAAACACATCCTTCTTCACATGGTAGCAGCAAGGAGAAGTGAAGAGTGAAGGGGGAGAAAGCCCCTTCTAAAACCATCAGATCTCATGAGAACTTACTTGCTATCATGAGAACAGCATGGAGATAACCGCCCCCACAATTCAATTACCTCCCACCGGGAGATTATGGGAACCACAATTCAAGATGATACATGGGTGGGGACACAGGCAAACCATATCACTATGCTAGGTGCTGGCAATAAAAAAGACAAGGCCCCTGCCTTATGGACATTCCATTATGAAAGTGGAAAAATAGCTGCTGTACATTGATATACAAATAAAAAGTAAGATTTAGTCATTAATGGTGGTGTTCATTGCAATGGAGGGAATCAATGGGGTGATGTGATAGGAAGTAATGGGGTTGGGAGGGCAAGAGTGTCAGAGGAAGTCACTTCAGTTCAGGGTCAGGGAAGACCTCTCCCTTGAGGTAACATTTGAGAGCCTGTCTTGCAATAAGAAAGGAATTCTGCGCAGAGGGAACAGAAGATGCAAACTCCATAAGGTTGGAAAGAGCTCAGCACTTTCAAGAGCTCAAGAGTAGTGGTCCAGCAGGAGAGAAAAAGGTGTCAATGAAGAGGTACGTTGGGCCTTGAGGATGGGGAAGGAGTTTGTATTTTATGTTGACCACAATGAGAAGGTATCAGCAGATCTAAGTAGGAGCATGGCGTGGTCTGATTTACATGTTAAAAAAATTACTCTGACTGCTGGGTGGAGAATGAAAGGAGGAGGAAGAATAGATGTGAAAGAGCAGCAAGTGGCAATTGCAGTTATCCAAGCAGAGATGATAGCTGCTGCCTTGCCCTTGGCTGGTTGCAAAAGCCAAGAGGAAAAACAGAGACAACCTCATCTCATTCTAATATATATTTTTATTAAATTTTTAAATAAATTATTTACAAATTTGTGTGCTTTGTTATAGTAACAAAGCATTATTATATTGATTAGAACATACAAGCGTGTTGTGACCTAATGGCTGGGAATTGCTGTTTTGGAGAAATTAACACCGGTTAGGCAGGTGAGAAGAGGTGTAGGAAGCCCAAGGCTTACATACATATACCGAGGTCCTGTAAGTATGACTGCTCTACCACTCCCTTCTGGCCTGTGATTGAATTTGTCACCTCTCATCACCACGCATCAACCTTAGGCCTGACCTCAGCAATGTCACTTTGATCATGTCCCTTTAGGGCATAGTCTACGGCTGCTGAGTTAGTTAGTAACTTGACCCTGCTGTCAGCATTCCAGAGTGATCAATATTACAATACAGAGCTCATTGCAGGACACTTGCTGGTTACCCACTGGCTGAGATTCCAGTCACATTGATAAACAGAAGTGGGGATGTACAAAAATTTATCTCAAAGCCATCTGCCTCCTAGGATTGTCCAATCCAGCGATTCTCAATCTATTTGGATAGTTAGAATCACCGGTAGCTTTTTTTAAGTTGCAGATAAGAATCTCTGGGTACAGAGTTCAGAGATGATTGTGCTTTTAAATCTCTGCAAGTGATGCTAATGGGCAGCTAGGTTTGAGAACCACAGTTTCTAACCCAACTGTCTTATCTATTACAGTCTACCTTATCTAAGACCCTGTGGGACTTCCTCTTTCTCAATCCTCGCCCCTATGTTAGGCTTTGACAAAGAAATACATTCCAGCAGATTCTAACAGCTACCATTTAGTTGGCTCTCACCAGCTTCCAAGCAAGATGATCAGCACCTTGCCAATGCTATCTCACTGCATCCTCATAACCACCCTCTGAAGCAGCAGCATCAAGAAGGCTGAGAAAATGCTGGCTCAGAGAAGTTATGCAAGATGCCCAAAGTCACATAGCTAATCAGACAAGTCAGACTTCATACCAAGGTCTTATGATTCTTCATCACGAAGCAACTGTAACAGTGTCTCTTGGAGAAATCAAAGTTTCAATTCCTGTCTTGCCCCCTACTGGCTGTGAAATTTTGGTGAGTTATTTAACCTATCCAAATCCCAAGTCCCTCTTGTAAACAGCTTGTTGTCCACTCCAGCCCTCTTCTCCCCCATATTTTCTCATTAAGACTCATTAGTTCTCAAAAGCATTGCATATCCATGCTACCTGCTTTGTTCTCTATCTGCCACATGCATCTCACCACGGATTCCTTCAGATCTTAGCCAAGGACCCTCCAGCACCTAGTACAGAGCTTGGCCCAAAGTTAAGATGTCAGAGTCCATTGAACTGAACAGGATGGCCTCCCACTGGGACGACATAATTTGGGAATTTGGGTTGTTATCTGGCATTCAGCAAAACCCTCCACAAAAGCCACATTGGCCCTTACAGAGCTCTCCTATCAGGTGACCAGGGAAACTCAATGGAAAACTGCAAAGGGCAAATGGTCTGTGTGATCCCAAGCACCCATTTAGAAGAATTAACTATATTTACGTAACTTTGCATATATTCAAGGTAAAAATTTATGATATATTTATTCAAGGCAAAAAAGACGCAGACGTGAAATACCAAAGACAAAAATATTTTCCCATAACATATAGTGCAAGTGTTAGAGAACAATGCAATTCTACAACTCTCCCTTCCATCACAGCCAAAGTTGGGTCTTCCAAATTATCAAAAGGTGACCCTTATCAGCATAAAAAGGAGAGTGAACTTAGTCAGAATTGAAGATCAAAACTCAAGAAACAATCAACCTTCCTTGTTGCCACTTCTACCCTTAGATTAGAACCAGAGGCTACAGAAGAGAAGGATAAGGGACTCACTTTTGTTCTCTAAATCCCTTGCAAAGGACCAAGAGAATTTGTACAGTTGAGGACTCTGCATTAGAAAAAAATCAATCACCCCTTCAATCCCAGAAGAGATTTTTTCTTTAAAAGATCTTTGTGAGGTGGCAAGCGCTTAATATAAGATGATGATGATTATTATTATTCTTTCATAGTACCAGTTCTTGCCTTCATTCATTTATTCATTCAAAAAAAACATTTACTGAACATCCACTGAGCACTCTTATCCTCTTCATTGTGCTACTGGGCTTAAAGGGAGAAACTGATGAGACTCCTGTCGATAGAGAATTTCAAAAAGAGACAAAAAAACAAAACTTTATGTGAACTTGAGCAGCTTCAATTGTTTGAGCTCAGTTCTTTATCTGAAAAATGGAAATAAAATACCAATTTTCCATGGTTAGTGTAATAGAATATAATAGCCTCAGTGTGATATCCATTACATAGTAGAGACTCAATAAAAAACAGTCATCACAATTATTCTTGCTATAAGGGAATTTAATGAAGGTACTATGAAATCACAAAGGAGAGAACACTTACCTCTGTGGAACTACTCAATGAGGGAATAAAGGCATCATGTCACCAAGCCAATACTGTACTTCAGAGATTTATGGCATCACTGCTTATGTACCACTTAGCAACTTCAGAATGCCTATTAACTTGTCATTTGAAGGCCTCAACTCAGGGGTCTATGTCTCTTTCTGTCCACAGTGACATCTGATGTCTAGGTCTTCACTTTCTTTGACAGACCTAGAATCTGCTAAGGAGAAAAATAGAGGGAAATTGAGAGTACATAACCATTAAAATTAATTGCTCACAAACATTAGAAATCAGACACCCATTGCAGTCATAAAATATGGATAAGGATTTGCTGAAAGTCATTTATATTAAATTACTTTTATAATAATATTTAACTTTTAAGCTTTAAATATTTAGTGCGTCTTTTCTTGTTGTTTGCAAGGAAACTTGCAGCTGTTCCATAGCTGAAGAACTCCATAACCATTCTGGCTTGAGGCCCAGAAGACTGGACATCAAACCAGCAGCTCTGAGAGTTGAGACCAGCATGTGTGTCAGTGTCTTGATATTAGCCAACTCTCATTCATTCAACAAAAATTAACTGAAACTCTTGACATTCCAGATTCCAGGATATAAAGATATATAAAGCATGATCCAAGAACCCAAAAACTATCAAGAAAAGACAGAAAGGAAAAACCCAATTGTTACAAAATGTTGCCTACATTTCCCCTACACTCATTCCCAAATCACTTAATAGCTTAGAAATGCATCTTGCTCTTTCCCACCTCCATGTCTCTGCCTGTGCTAGTCCCCCTGCCTTAAATGACAACCCTCTGCCTTGCCATATCCCAATTCTCCTTATGGATTTAGCTTTAATTGTAACAGGGGTCATCACTTCCAAGAGGCTTTTCCAGGAACTACCTGCAGTGTAATTTAGACGTCAAACATTTAATCCACTCTGTTCATACTTAATCCACCCTTTAGACACTAACTCTTAATTCACTCTGTGCATACTTCAGTCATAATACCCATCACACTTTCCTGCACTTGTTGATTTATTTGTCAATCTCCTCTGCCAGCCTGTGAGATACTTGTGTCTAATGCATGATTATATTCCTATGTCTTTTGCAGTAACTGACACAGCATAGATGTTCAATTAACTTTTGGAAGTCAATAAATTAATTGCATAATTAATTAATTTGGTATTATAAGTGTTATATTAGATGGGTTTACTTAGTATAATGCAACTGTATGGAGGGATACAACCAACTTCTTGTGGGGAATGAGGAAGAAGGATGCTGTCAGGAAATACTTAGAAATGATCATGACATTTGAGCAAATTTCTGGAAAAACTGTGATATGGTTTGGCTCTGTGTCCCCACCCAAATCTCACCTTGAATTGTAATAATCCCTATGTGTCAAGGGTGGGACCAGGTGGAAAAAAATCATGGGGGTGATTTCCCCCGTGCTGTTCTTGTGATAATGAGTGAGTCTTGTGAAATCTGACTGTTTCATAAGCATCTGGCATTTCCCCTGCTGGCACTCATTCTCTCTCCTGCCACCCTGTGAAGAGGTGCCTTCCACCAAGATTGTAAGTTTCCTGAGGCCTCCCCAGCCAGGCAGAACTGTGAATCAATTAAACCTCTTTTCTTTATAAGTTACCCAGTCTTGGGTATTTCTTCATAGCGGCATGAGAATGGACTAATACAAACTGGATATCTTACAATTATGTACACTAAAAACTGAAATTACTTAATTATCATCGTGCCCTCAGAAAACTACTTCAGATATTTTCACATCTAATTAGCATTGTATGGCCTCTGGTCCTCTCCTATTGCATCGTCCATCACACTGCCATCATCACACCCACTGAAAACCTCGTGAACACCAAAGAACAAGCAGGAACAAAGGAAAGAAGAGGTCTTTCTTCCTTCTCCTCCTACCAGCTTTAGATGGTATAAAGTGCCCATTCTATTATCTTTTCTGCTAATGTATTCAGAAAGAATTCCAGTCAGATGCCAGGGTAAAACCTAAGTTGACTCCCAGGAAAGTCTTCACCAAACCCAATCCTATTATTGCAACCCATACATTCATTAAAACCATCACCTTCTGGGTAAACTTGTCAATCTACCAGAGTAACAACAGGAGTCACAGAGACACCAACTGCTTCCTGACTCCATTTCAATACCTCAGAAAGTTTTTCAAAAGATGGAGTCAGACAAAGTCCTGGGATCCTCTAGACTTAAACTAAATTGTGATTATCATGACCTAGTATAACCTCGGTTCCAGCTACTGCCAAAGGTGATGATTCCCTAAACAGGAATACAAATCTAACTGTTATTATTGCTGGGAAAGTCTTTTTTTTTTTTAAATAGAGTCTCGCTCTGTCACCTAGGCTGGATGTAAAGTCTTCTTATGTGAGAAAACAATAGGCTGATCTCTGAACAGGAACTTCAGGTGCTTGCACTGTAACTTGGAATATATTAAGCTTTGCAGTGCCCTGAAACCTCCATTAAACATGCCCAAGGGAGGACACCCACCCCTTGCAGGCCTAAGGAAATGACTTGCTTCCAAATGCAAATCCCTTCGAACTACTTCCAACCTATAGTTGGAACATCCCTGCTGGATCCTTTTGAATTGTTAAGAGTTGGCATTTGGCGCTATTTCTGAGGGCTGTGTTCTGTTCCATTGATCTATATCTCTGTTTTGGTATCAGTACCATGCTGTTTTGGTTACTGTAGCCTTGTAGTATAGTTTGAAGTCAGGTAGCATGATGCCTCCAGCTTTGTTCTTTTGGCTTAGGATTGACTTGGCGATGCGGGCTCTTTTTTGGTTCCATATGAACTTTAAAGTAGTTTTTTCCAATTCTGTGAAGAAAGTCATTGGTAGCTTGATAGGGATGGCATTGAATCTATAAATTACCTTGGACAGTATGGCCATTTTCACGATATTGATTCTTCCTACCCATGAGCATGGAATGTTCTTCTATTTGTTTGTATCCTCTTTTATTTCACTGAGCAGTGGTTCGTAGTTTTCCTTGAAGAGGTCCTTCACATCCCTTGTAAGTTGGATTCCTAGGTATTTTATTCTCTTTGAAGCAATTGTGAATGGGAGTTCACTCATATCTACAACTATCTCATCTTTGACAAACCTGACAAAAACAAGAAATGGGGAAAGGATTCCCTATTTAATAAATGGTGCTGGGAAAACTGGCTAGCCATATGTAGAAAGCTGAAACTGGATCCCTTCCTTACACCTTATACAAAAATTAATTCAACATGGATTAAAGACTTAAATGTTAGACCTAAAACCATAAAAACCCTAGAAGAAAACCTAGGCATTACCATTCAGGACATAGGCATGGGCAAGGACTTCATGGCTAAAACACCAAAAGCAATGGCAACAAAAGCCAAAATTGACAAATGGGATCTAATTAAACTAAAGAGCTTCTGCACAGCAAAAGAAACTACCATCAGAGTGAACAGGCAACCTACAAAATGCGAGAAAATTTTCACAACCTACTCATCTGACAAAGGGCTAATATCCAGAATCTACAATGAACTCAAATGAATTTACAAGAAAAAAACAAACAACCCCATCAAAAAGTGGGCAAAGGACATGAACAGATACTTCTCAAAAGAAGACATTTATGCAGTCAAGAAACACATGAAAAAATGCTCATCATCACTGGCCATCAGAGAAATGCAAATCAAAACCACAATGAGATACCATCTCACACCATTTAGAACGGCCATCATTAAAAAGTCAGGAAACAGGCCAGGCACAGTGGCTCACGCTTGTAATCCCAGCACTTTGGGAGGCCGAGGCGGGCGGATCACGAGGTCAGGAGATCGAGACCACGGTGAAACCTCATCTCTACTAAAAATACAAAAAAAATTAGCCAGGCGTGGTGGCGGGCGCCTGTAGTCCCAGCTACTCAGAGAGGCTGAGGCAGGAGAATGTCGTGAACCCAGGAGGCGGAGCTTGCAGTGAGCCGAGATCACGCCACTGCACTCCAGCCTGGGCAACAGAGCGAGACTCCGTCTCAAAAAAAAAAAAAAAAAAAAAAAAGTCAGGAAACAACAGGTGCTGGAGAGGATGTGGAGAAATAGGAACACTTTTACACTGTTGGTGGGACTGTAAACTAGTTCAACCGTTATGAAAGTCAGTGTGGCGATTCCTCAGGGATCTAGAACTAGAAATACCATTTGACCCAGCCATCCCATTACTGGGTATATACCCAAAGGACTATAAATCATGCTGCTATAAAGACACATGCACACGTATGTTTATTGTGGCACTCTTCACAATAGCAAAGACTTGGAACCACCCAAATGTCCAACAACGATAGACTGGATTAAGAAAATGTGGCACATATACACCATGGAATACTATGCAGCCATTAAAAATGATGAGTTCATGTCCTTTGTAGGGACATGGATGAAACTGGAAATCATCACTCTCAGTAAACTATCACAAGGACAAAAACCAAACACCACATGTTCTCACTCATAGGTGGGAATTGAACAATGAGAACACATGGACATAGGAAGGGGAACATCACACTCCGTGGACTGTTGTGGGGTGGGGGGAGGGGAAAGGGATAGCATTAGGAGACATACCTAATGCTAAATGACGAGTTAATGGGTGCAGCACACCAACATGGCACATATATACATATGTAACAAATCTGCACATTGTGCACATGTACCCTAAAACTTAAAGCATAATAATAATAAAATTTAATTTAATTTAATTTAAAAAAAAGAGTTGGCATTCGGTATTATTTGGGTAACCTAATATCAGAAAAAAAAAATATCCAAAAATATATGGTGGCTAAACACAATAGAAATTTACATGTTGTTTACAAACCAGTAAAGGCAGATGAAAGAATTGTGGGGTGGGGGCAAAGAGGTGTCTTCCTGTTCCACACAGCACTAACAAAGACTCTTCCATCTTTGACATGTGGTTTCTATACCCCAGGGAAACTCTCTCATCACAACCAGCTACAAGGAGAGAAGCACCTGGAGTGATGTGTATCACTTCTACTTATCTTGCATTCTACAGAACTCAGTCACATGGCCACATCAAACTTCAAGAAAGGCTGGGAAATGTGATCTAGCAGTGTGCCCCAGAAGAAGAGAGGAACAAGGATTTTGGTAAGCAGCAGCTATTGTTGGAAAATAACTTGCAATTTTGCAGAGCATTCATGCAACAATCACCCTATAATAGGCAACAACAAACCGAAGGAAGCAAGTGCAAGAACACAGGTAGACCTATCTTTAATCCTCTCTGAGCCTCAGATTTCTCCTCAATGAAACAGAGAGAAAAACTGATGTAGGAGTAAATGAGCCAACAGGGCCAAACACCTATCACAATGCCTGGCACATAGGTGTTCAACAAATGTGGTGGTGCTGGTGGTAATTTGCAGTTACTCACTATTCATGGGTAAGATATTGTTTTCATTTTCAGTATGTAAAACAAGTAAGTGCCAAGTTCTAACCTTTGCTGGAGCAATTAGCCACCAATTCAGTTCACACTCTCCTTCCCCCACCTCAACTTTTTCCCCTAGAGCTACCACTCTGTCTGCATGGGAAGTCTTAACCCTTGATGAGGGACCAATGTCCACTCCATACCCCAAGAGCATTGCTGCTTAGTCTTTAACTGCAGCCCCGATAAATCACTAGGATTGGTCTGCCTGTCACGGCACATAAAATACAAACCATCAAATGCTAATGAAATTGTATCCACCACTGAGTGCACAAAAGTGTGTGGCTGGAAGGAGGTCTGATTGCCCAGCAAGTTCATTTGTTCCTTGCTTTAAAGTGATCAATCATTTACTCAAATTTCAGTGAAATGGCCTGAAATGTGGAAGATAAAACAGCCCAGAGCTCGGGCACAGTAGATTGGAGGCCAGTCTCAGCAGTACTCATGAGCAGGCAGCCGAATCAGAAACAGCAAAGCCCCGGGTGTCCTGGGCTTTTCAGCTGGGAGCAGAAGGGGTTCTTCATGTGATTGAGTCTCAGTAGGAGCCTGCTGCTTTACCTCGAACTAAGCTGCAGCTTCCATCACTTGCTGTGGCACTTAGAGCACTTGCAGTTCAAGGTACTCCCTGGAGTCCCACTCTCAACTTCTGGAGCACCTGCTCCTCCAGTTCATTTCCAGCAGCTCTCCTACAGCAACTGCCAATAAATATGAGGTGACTTCAAAAAGTTCATAGAATAATGGAATTAAAGGACAAAAATTAAAAGTATAAACTTCGTTTCCCAACATAAGCTCCATCAAGGTCAAGACAGTTTAGTAAGTGATGATACCAGCCATTGAGTTCATCCCTAAAGAATCAAGGGTCCTAGGAATTTAATCATATCACCGCAGTCCCTTTTACATTAAAAACTGAAGAAAAATGGTGCTCTTTACAGATTTTTTAAGATTAGGACACAAAAAGATATCAGAAGGAGCCAAATCATGACTGTCAGTTGGATGCCTAAAGATTTCTCATTGAAACTCTTAAACAATGATCCTTGTTTAATGAGAGGAATGAGCAGGAGCATTGTCATGGTGGAGAAGGACTGTCTGGTAAAGTTTTCTTGGGCATTTCTCTGCTAAAGCTTTGCCTTTCTCAAAACACTCTCATAATAAGCAGATGCTATCATTTTTGGCACTCCTGAAAGTTAACAAGCAAAATGCCTTGAGCATCCCAAAAACCTGTTGCCATGACCTTTCCTCTTGATTGGTCCACTTTTGCTGTGACTGGACCACTTCCACCTCTTGGTAGCCATTGCTTTGATTGTGCCTTGTCTGTGGAATCATACTGGTAAAGTCATGTTTCATCTCCTCTTCCAATTCTTTGAAGAAATGCTTCAGGATCTTGATCACACTTACTCAGAATTTACATGGAAAGCTCTGCTTTTCTCTGCAGCTACTCTGGGCGCAATGATTTTGGCACTCATCAAGTGGAAAGTTTATTAAACTTTACTTTTTCAGGCAGAATTGAGTAAGTAGAACCAATTGAGAAGTCTGTGATGTTGGCTAGTGTTTCTGCTATTAATCATTGGTCTTCTCATTTAGGGCATAAGCCAGATTAACTTTTTCCTCACAAATTGATCTGCAGCTGAGGGTTTCATCTTCAACCTCATCTCGTCCCTTCTTAAAATGAGTTATCTGCTTGTAAACTGTTGATTTCTTGGAGGCATTGCCCTCATAAACATTTTGTAAAGTATCAGTTATTTCACCGTGTTTCCACCCAAGCTCCACCATAAATTTGATGTTTGTTCTTGATTCAATTTTATCAGAATTCATGTTGTTCTGATAGGGGCTCTTTTCAAAGTGATATCTTAGCATTTTTAGTGCCTCAAACTAGATCCTGTCTAGACATGTCATAACAAGTTAGTATGAGTTTATTTTGGTGCAAAAAAAATGAAATCCAACCACAGTTATTTTATAATGCAGACGTTACAAGGAATTGTTAAGTCTCCTTGTATATATATTAAAAGATTTTTAGCCATTCAGATCCTCTCACCCAGAAATTTCACCTTCAGCAGTCACTCCTAAGAAAAATTATCCTGGCTGGTAAAAAAACATATGAAAAAAAGCTCAACATCACTGATCATTAGAGAAATGCAAATCAAAACCACAGTGAGATATCATCTCATGCCAGTCAGAATGGTGATTATTAAAAAGTCAAGAAACAACAGAGGCTGGCAAGGTTGCAGATAAATAGGAATGCTTTTACACTGTTGGTGTGAATGCAAATTACTTCAACCATTGTGGAAGACAGTATGGTGATTCCTCAAAGATCTAGAACCAGAAATAGCATTTGGCCCAGCAATCCCATTACTGGGTATATACCCAAAGGAATATAAATCATTCTATTACAAAGATACATGCCCACAGATGTTCATTACAGCACTATTCACAATAGCAAAGACATAGAATCAGCCCAAATGCCCATCAGTGATAGACTGGATAAAGAAAATGTGGTACATATATACCACGGAATACTATGAACCCATAGAAAGGAACGAGATCATGTCCTTTGCAGGGATATGATGGAGCTGGAAGCCATTATCCTCAACAAACTAATGCAGGAAGAGAAAATCAAACACCACATGTTCTCACTTGTAAGTGGGAGCTGAACAATGAGAACACATAACACGGGGAGGGGAACAACAGACACTGGGGCCTGTCAGGGGGTGTGGTGGTAGGAGGGAGAGCATTAGGAATAATAGCTAATGCATGCTGGGCTTAATACCTAGGTGACGGGTTGATAGGTGCAGCAAACCACCATGGCACAAACTTTACCTATGTAACAAACTTGCACATCCTGCACGTGTGCCCTGGAACTTAAAATTAAAATTAATTTTAAAAAATTATCCTGTCTGGGCATGGTGGCTCATGCCTATAATCCCAGCACTCTGGGAGGCTGACGCAGGAGGATTGCTTGAGGCCAGGAGTTTGAGACCAGCCTAGGCAACATAGCAAGACCCTGTCTCTACAAAAATTAAAAATTAGCCAGGCATGTTGGCACATGCCTATAGTCCCAACCACTCAGGAGACTGAGGTGGGAGAATCCCTTGAGCCCAGAAGTTCAAGGTTGCCAAGAGCTATGATCACACCACTGCTGCACTCCAGCCTGAATGACAGAATGAGATCCTGTCTCAGAAATGAATAAAATAAAATGATCCTAAGTATGGAAATAGCCTTATGCACAAGGATGCTCAATAATAGCAAAACAGTAAAAACAACTCATACAATTGGAATCCCATTGCTAGTCCAATAGTAAGAAAATTGCTTCAATTAGAGTATGAAACATCAAGACATTGAAATACATGTTTACCATGAATGTGTGATAAATGAAAGTGTGTATACTGTTATGTTAAGTGAGAAGAGGAAGAAACAACAGCACGATGAGTACAGCTCAGTTTTTAAAGAAGGAACAAAACTATGGTTATATAAGATATTATAACTGGGGGAAGTTAGATGAAAGGTACACAAAACTCTGTATTATTTTTATAATTTCTTGTAGATCTTAAACTATTTCCAAATAAAAAGTTATTTTTACAAACCGGAAACAGTTGTGCACTGGAAGGCAATATAGTATAGTAGCTAAGAGCATATGATGAAAAAAAAATAAGTGCAGGTGGTCAATTACAGAAGAGATTTTAAACCATCCATTCTTTTTGTTTAATCACAGCTCATAATAAAACTCCCATAAGAATCCTTTCTAACAATCTCCTCTCCTTACAGTTGACTATTTTATTACTAGAGTCTTCTTAGCAGAATAGACCAGAAACCAAGGTGATACAGAAAGTTGTTTCCTTATAACTATAATTATCAGAACAATAATGGCATTTATTAAGCATTTACCACAGTGTGCCAGGCACAGGTGTTTTATAAATATTAATCCTCATCACAACTTCTAAAGGCAAGTACCATTAAATCCATTTTAAAGATGAAAAAATGAAATTAAGAGAAGTCCAGTGACTTGTCTAACAGTCATAACTAGTGAGCAATTTAGGCAGAGTTTAAACAACAGCTATACAAAGTCTAATCCCAGGCTTTTTCCAAAACAAATTATTTATCAATTATTTACTTCCTCAAAAATTTATTTACCTGATTGCTATGGTCTGAATGTGTCCTCCAAAATTCATGTGTTAAAAATTTAGTCCCTAGGGCAAGAGTGTTTGGAGACAGGGCTTGGGAGGTCATGAGGGCTTTGTCCTCATAAATGAATTGATACCACTATAAAAAGTGTTTTCAGGGGTGGGTTTGTTATCTCTTGCCCTTCTGCCTTCCTCAATGTGACGACACAGCAAGAAAACCCTCAAGAGATGCCAATGCCTTGATCTTGGGCTTCCCAGCCTCTACAGCTGTGAGGAAATAAATTTCTGCTCTTTAAGAATTATCTAGTCTCAGGTATTCTGTTATAAGGCACAAAATGGACTAAGACACTAATGTAACAGCAAATGTCCTTCTGGGGCTTTAGTTGCTCATCTGTGAAATTCAGCTGCTGGACTGAGTTTCCCCAACTCTAAGACACAAGGATTCCCCGGGAGCTCTAGCTCTCCTTTGAGACATTTCCCCCACTAGGCAATGGTCTCGTAGCTCAGTGATGCTCAGCCACTCAGGGAACTTTTAATTCCAAGACTGGGAGCTCAAACCTGGACATTTTGATTTACTTTGTCTGGGATGGGTTTAGTCATAGGTACTGTGGCCAGGGTTGAGAACCACTGTCCTTACTTGATGACCTTTCTCTTCTTCCAATCTCCACCCATCCTACAGCTCCTCCATGATACTCCATGACACTCCCAACCTGTCTTTCCAAATTATGCTTATCAATGGAACCAGAATGATCTTTATAAAACAGACATGACTGTGCGACTCTCCTGTATATACAAGTTTAGTAGCTCCCCAGGGTTTACCCAATGGGGTTCTTAAGATGGCACACAGGCCCTTACCTGGCCTGACCCCAGATCTCTGCATCCCCAGCACCTTCTGCAGCCATTTCAGACAGCACCCCATACAGATTACCCAACATGCCCCAACCACACCAAACACTGTATACAACTAAGCCCAAATTCACCCTGCATTTACCTGGAAGGCTCTCCCATCCTGTTATCTACTTTGTCCATTCACCCAGCTTTTCAAATCCTTTGCACCTCCTCCCCTGCTCCCACCTGCACACCTCACTGCATCTTCCTAGAACTCTTCTGTAGTTCCCTCAGGCAGAGCTAAGAATTCTGTCATCCACGTTCCTATATGTCTATCAGGCAGCTTCATATGTCTATTAAGTCCTCACCACACTGAATCATTGCAACCACACAAGTTGCTCACCTCTCCTCTGCACTCCAGCCTGGGCGACAGAGTGAGACTCTGAGCTCCTTGAGAGCCGTGCAGTGTTCACTCCAGCACCCTGAGAGGGCAATCTGTATATAAAATACCCTTCAATATGTGTCAAATAACTGAATGAATGAACAGACATGTGACATGGGTCATGAGAAAGTAGTCACTTTCTCATGAATGAATGAATGAACAGACATGTGACATGGGTCATGAGAAAGGTTCGAATAATTTTCAAACTGCTTCTTCCTCAGACCAACAATATCTCCTGATTAACAGGCACTACCATGGAAATCAAATAGGGCAGAGTGGCAGGGAGAGGTGGCAGAAAAGTAGACAGAACCAGGACCTCTCCTCACAGTTTAAACCAGACTTAAGCCAGCAGCCCACACACCAAGCAAGCACACAGAGCTTTCCTTTGGCCCAGAAAGTGCTTTAAAATTCCGGTTCTACACTTTCGCTTGACGTGTCGGAGGCTCAGGCAACCCTCAACCTGCATTCCCACCAGGCTTCATGACAGCAGTGGGGTAGCTGCTCTCCCATTTTGAGAAAGCACCTGTGTTCTCCAGTGCGCCTCAGTCCCCATCAGTCTCTGTTGTCTTCCCTCAGCTCATCTCTCCCAGTATGTTTGCTGTCTGGCCCCTGTAGGCATTTGAGTTTGCAACCCTGGGTTTAAACAGATTGCTTGGCTTAAGGAGTTAAAATGCCTGTGTGTGCTCATTCTTTGCACCAAAGATTAACAGAAAGGATCTCTGCAGCTCCGTTTCTCTACAGGCTAGAAAGTTTGATAAAACCTAGCTGATGCTGCCTGGCTTTAGGCCTAAGAATGCCAGGGGCCATGACTGGGAAAGGAGAACAAAGAGGGGGGAAGAGGAGGCAAGGTGTAGCACAAAGAGGCTGTCTGGAAGTGTGACCCTCTGTTCTGCCAGGCTGAGATAAGCTCCTCAGCAGGACTGCTAAGGAAAGGTGAGGACGGAGCTGGACACTCAGCAAAGGGAAGCATTCAGGAAGGAATTCCCCAGCAAGTCTGCTAGACAAGCCACTGTCTCATGAAGCTTTAGCTCCACTCACTGGCTGGCTATAAATTAAGCTCCAAGAAGCCAGCACAGCTCAGCAAAGCTTCCAGGCAGCCCCAAGGCACTGCTTAGAAGAAGAACTTTTCCTCAAACTCTGCCTCTTACAGGGTTTCCATAGGCTGGCCATTTATGGGTTGTGTGACCCTGGACCTTGGTGTCCTCCCATAGAAAACAAGGAGTATGAACTAGATTTATCTCTAGTACCCTTTCTAGGTGTTTCTTTCTTTCTTTTTAAACAAGATCTCACTCTGTCACCCAGGCTGGAATGCAATGGCACGATCATGGCTCACTGCAGCCTCAACCTCCTATGCTCAAGTGATCCTCCTGCCTCAGCCTCCCAAGTAACTGGGACCACAGGCATGCACCACCACTCTGGGCTAATTTTTTTACTCTTTGCAAAGATGGGGTTGCAATGTTTCCCAGGCAAGTCTTGAACTCTTGGGCTCCTAAGAATTTAAACATTTGAGTTTTCTTCCAACAAAGAGGTGATTCCCGCATAGAGGAAAATATAACTTTATATAAACATATATAAATCCTGCTTTCCACTTTAATTAAGCCATAAATTCCTGCAGCAGCTAGAGATGTGAAGAGGCAAGTGAGAAGAGGAAATGTGCATAAGACTCTCAGTAGCTTGGTAATAAACAGGGAGGACTGAAGTGACCCTGTGGCTCCAAAGGTGGCTGTTCATTAGCCTCCTCCTATCCTTAGACCCAGCTGGAGCATTGCATGCACTGGCTCCCAGGTTGCAGGGGATGTCAGCAGCTGCAGCTCACCTGATTGAAGGAGGCCATGTGGCTTTCCCTGGACTTCCTGTTTGGACAGTGAATCCCTGTAGGGCCTGGATCCATTACCTTCTGCTTCTCCCACCCTACCCAGCACTCTTCTTTTTTTTTTTTTTTTTATTATTATTATACTTTAAGTTTCAGGGTACATATGCACAATGTGCAGGTTTGTTACATATGTATCCATGTGCCATGTTGGTGTGCTGCACCCATTAACTCGTCATTTAGCATTAGGTATATCTCCTAATGCTATCCCTCCCCCCGCACTCCACTCCACAACAGTCCCCGGAGTGTGATGTTCCCCTTCCTGTGTCCATGTGTTCTCATTGTTCAATTCCTACCTATGAGTGAGAACATGCGGTGTTTGCTTTTTTGTCCTTGCGATAGTTTGCTGAGAATGATGGTTTCCAGTTTCATCCATGTCCCTACAAAGCACATGAACTCATTATTTTTAATGGATGCATAGTATTCCATGGTGTATATGTGCCACATTTTCTTTTTTTTTTATGTTTTTAATGAACTTTATTTTAAAATTTGAGAATATTTATCACATTGAAATGGAAAAAAAATCTTGAGGCTTAAGTTGCATGTGTTGTTTATTACCAATGTATTGTTTATCTAGATATAATTATTTTTTTTTTATTTTTTTTTAATTATACTTTAGGGTTTTAGGGTACATGTGCACAATGTGCAGGTTTGTTACATATGTATCTATGTGCCATGTTGATTTCCTGCACCCATTAACTCGTCATTTAGCATTAAGTGTATCTCCTAATGCTGTCCCTCCCCCCTCCCCCCACCCCACAACAGTCCCCGGAGTGTGATGTTCCCCTTCCTGTGTCCATGAGTTCTCATTGTTCAATTCCCACCTATGAGTGAGAACATGCGGTGTTTGGTTTTTTGTCCTTGCGATAGTTTACTGAGAATGATGTTTTCCAGTTTCATCCATGTCCCTACAAAGGACACGAACTCATCATTTTTTATGGCTGCATAGTATTCCATGGTGTATATGTGCCACATTTTCTTAATCCAGTCTATCATTGTTGGACATTTGGGTTGGTTCCAACTCTTTGCTATTGTGAATAGTGCCGCAATAAACATACATGTGCATGTGTCTTTATAGCAGCATGATTTATAGTCCTTTGGGTATATACCCAGTAATGGGATGGATGGGTCAAATTGTATCTCTAGTTCGAGATCCCTGAGGAATCGCCACACTGACTTCCACAATGGTTGAACTAGTTTACAGTCCCACCAACAGTGTAAAAGTGTTCCTATTTCTCCACATCCTCTCCAGCACCTGTTGTTTCCTGATTTTTTAATGATGGCCATTCTAACTGGTGTGAGATGGTATCTCACTGTGGTTTTGATTTGCATTTCTCTGATGGCCAGTGATGATGAGCATTTCTTCATGTGTTTTTTGGCTGCATAAATGTCTTCTTTTGAGAAGTGTCTGTTCATGTCCTCTGCCCACTTTTTGATGGGGTTGTTTGTTTTTTTCTTGTAAATTTGTTTGAGTTCATTGTAGATTCTGGATATTAGCCCTTTGTCAGATGAGTAGGTTGCAAAAATTTTCTCCCATTCTCTAGGTTGCCTGTTCACTCTGATGGTAGTTTCTTTTGCTGTGCAGAAGCTCTTTAGTTTAATGAGATCCCATTTGTCGATTTTGGCTTTTGTTGCCATTGCTTTTGGTGTTTTAGACATGAAGTCCTTGCCCACGCCTATGTCCTGAATGGTATTGCCTAGGTTTTCTTGTAGGATTTTAATGGTTTTAGGTCTAACATATAAGTCTCTAAACCATCTTGAATTAATTTTTGTATAAGGTGTCAGGAAGGGATCCAGTTGCAGCTTTCTACATATGGCTAGCCAGTTTTCCCAGCACCATTTATTAAATAAGGAATCCTTTCCCCATTTCTTGTTTTTGTCAGGTTTGTCAAAGATCAGATAGTTGTAGATATGCGGCATCATTTCTGAGGGCTCTGTTCTGTTCCATTGATCTATGTCTCTGTTGTGGTACCAGTACCATGCTGTTTTGGTTACTGTAGCCTTGTAGTATAGTTTAAAGTCAGGTAGCGTGATGCCTCCAGCTTTGTTCTTTTGGCTTAGGATTGACTTGGCGATGCGGGCTCTTTTTTCCGTTCCATATGAACTTTAAAGTAGCTTTTTCCAATTCTGTGAAGAAAGTCATTGGTAGCTTGATGGGGATGGCATTGAATCTATAAATTACCTTGGGCAGTAAGGCCATTTTCACGATATTGATTCTTCCAACCCATGAGCACGGAATGTTCTTCCATTTGTTTGTATCCTCTTTTATTTCATTGAGCAGTGGTTTGTAGTTCTCCTTGAAGAGGTCCTTCACATCCCTTGTAAGTTGGATTCCTAGGTATTTTATTCTCTTTGAAGCAATTGTGAATGGGAGTTCACTCATGATTTGGCTCTCTGTTTGTCTGTTATTGGTGTACAAGAATGCTTGTGATTTTTGTACATTAATTTTGTATCCTGAGACTTTGCTGAAGTTGCTAATCAGCTTAAGGAGATTTTGGGCTGAGACAATGGGGTTTTCTAGATATACAATCATGTCATCTGCAAACAGGGACAATTTGACCTCCTCTTTTCCTAATTGAATACCCTTTATTTCCTTCTCCTGCCTGATTGCTCTGGCCAGAACTTCCAGCACTGTGTTGAATAGGAGCGGTGAGAGAGGGCATCCCTGTCTTGTGCCAGTTTTCAGAGGGAATGCTTCCAGTTTTTGCCCATTCAGTATGATATTGGCTGTGGGTTTGACGTAGATAGCTCTAATTATTTTGAGATACGTCCCATCAATACCTAATTTATTGAGAGTTTTTAGCATGAAGGGTTGTTGAATTTTGTCAAAGGCCTTTTCTGCATCTATTGAGATAATCATGTGGTTTTTGTCTTTGGTTCTGTTTATATGCTGGATTACATTTATTGATTTGCGTATGTTGAACCAGCCTTGCATCCCAGGGATGAAGCCCACTTGATCATGGTGGATAAGCTTTTTGATATGCTGCTGGATTCGGTTTGCCAGTATTTTATTGAGGATTTTTGCATCAATGTTCATCAAGGATATTGGTCTGAAATTCTCTTTTTTGGTTATGTCTCTGCCAGGCTTTGGTATCAGGACAATGCTGGCTTCGTAAAATGTGTTAGGGAGGATTCCCTCTTTTTCTATTGATTGGAATAGTTTCAGAAGGAATGGTACCAGTTCCTCCTTGTACCTCTGGTAGAATTCAGCTGTGAATCCATCAGGTCCTGGACTCTTTTTGGTTGGTAAGCTATTGATTATTGCCACAATTTCAGAACCTGTTATTGGTCTATTCAGAGATTCAACTTCTTCCTGGTTTAGTCTTGGGAGGGTGTATTTGTCGAGGAATTTATCCATTTCTTCTAGATTTTCTAGTTTATTTGCATAGAGGTGTTTGTAGTATTCTCTGATGGTAGATTGTATTTCTGTGGGATCGGTGGTGATATCCCCTTTTTCGTTTTTTATTGAATCTATTTGATTCTTCTCTGTTTTCTTCTTTATTAGTCTTGCTAGTGGTCCATCAATTTTGTTGATCTTTTCAAAAAACCAGCTCCTGGATTCATTAATTTTTTGAAGGGTTTTTTGTGTCTCTATTTCCTTCAGTTCTGCTCTGATTTTAGTTATTTCTAGCCTTCTGCTAGCTTTTGAATGTGTTTGCTCTTGCTTTTCTAGTTCTTTTAATTGTGATGTTAAGGTGTCAATTTTGGATCTTTCCTGCTTTCTCTTGTGGGCATTTAGTGCTATAAATTTCCCTCTACACACTGCTTTGAACGTGTCCCAGAGATTCTGGTATGTTGTGTCTTTGTTCTCGTTGGTTTCAAAGAACATCTTTATTTCTGCCTTCATTTCATTAAGTACCCAATAGTCATTCAGGAGCAGGTTGTTCAGTTTCCATGTAGTTGAGCGGTTTTGAGTGAGTTTCTTAATCCTGAGGTCTAGTTTGATTGCACTGTGGTCTGAGAGACAGTTTGTTATAATTTCTGTTCTTTTACATTTGCTGAGGAGTGCTTTACTTCCAACTATGTGGTCAATTTTGGAATAGGTGTGGTGTGGTGCTGAAAAAAATGTATATTCTGTTGACTTGGGGTGGAGAGTTCTGTAGATGTCTATTAGGTCCACTTTATGTAGAGCTGAGTCCAATTCCTGGATATCCTTGTTAACTTTCTGTCTCGTTGATCTGTCTAATGTTGACAGTGGGGTGTTAAAATCTCCCATTATTATTGTGTGGGAGTTTAAGTCCCTTTTTAGGTCACTCAGGACTTGCTTTATGAATCTGGGTGCTCCTGTGTTGGGTGCATATATATTTAGGATAGTTAGCTCTTCTTGTTGAATTGATCCCTTTACCATTATGTAATGGCCTTCTTTGTCTCTTTTGATCTTTGTTGGTTTAAAGTCTATTTTATCAGAGACTAGGATTGCAACCCCTGCCTTTTTTTGTTTTCCAGTTGCTTGATAGATCTTCCTCCATCCCTTTATTTTGAGTCTATGTGTGTCTCTGCACGTGAGATGGGTTTCCTGAATACAGCACACTGATGGGTCCTGACTCCTTATCCAGTTTGCCAGTCTGTGTCTTTTGATTGGAGCATTTAGCCCATTTACATTTAATGTTAATATTGTTATGTGTGAATCTGATCCTGTCATTATGATGTTAGTTGGTTATTTTGCTCGTTAGTTGCTATAGTTTCTTCCTAGCCTCGATGGTCTTTACAATTTGGCATGTTTTTGCAGTGGCCGGTACCGGTTGTTCCTTTCCATGTTTAGTGCTTCCTTCAGGAGCTCTTTTAGGGCAGGCCTGGTGGTGACAAAATCACTCAGCGTTTGCTTGTCTGTAAAGTATTTTATTTCTCCTTCACTTATGAAGCTTAGTTTGGCAGGATAGGAAATTCTGGTTGAAAATTCTTTTCTTTAAGAATGTTGAATATCGGCCCCCACTCTCTTCTGGCTTGTAGAGTTTCTGCTGAGAGATCAGCTGTTAGTCTGATGGGCTTCCCTTTGTGGGTAACCCGACCTTTCTCTCTGGCTGCCCTTAACATTTTTTCCTTCATTTCAACTTTGGTGAATCTGACAATTACGTGTCTTGGAGTTGCCCTTCTCGAGGAGTATCTTTGTGGCATTCTCTGTATTTCCTGAATCTGAATGCTGGCCTGCCTTGCTAGATTGGGGAAGTTCTCCTGGATAATATCTTGCAGAGTGTTTTCCAACTTGGTTCCATTCTCCCCATCATTTTCAGGTACACCAATCAGACGTAGGTTTGGTCTTTTCACATAGTCCCAAATCACATTTTCTTAATCCAGTCTATCGTTGTTGGACATTTGGGTTGGTTCCAAGTCTTTGCTATTGTGAATAGTGCCACAATAAACATACATGTGCATGTGTCTTTATAGCAGCATGATTTATAGTCCTTTGGGTATATACCCAGTAATGGGATGGATGGGTCAAATGGTATTTCTAGGATTCTGAGGAATCGCCACACTGACTTCCACAATGGTTGAACTAGTTTACAGTCCCACCAACAGTGTAAAAGTGTTCCTATTTCTCCACATCCTGTCCAGCACCTGTTGTTTCCTGACTTTTTAATGATCACCATTCTAACTGGTGTGAGATGGTATCTCATTGTGGTTTTGATTTGCATTTCTCTGATGGCCAGTGATGATGAGCATTTTTTCAGGTGTTTTTTGGCTGCATAAATGTCTTCTTTTGAGAAGTGTCTGTTCATATCCTTCACCCACTTTTTGATGGGGTTGTTTTTTTCTTGTAAATTCATTTGAGTTCATTGTAGATTCTGGATATTAGCCCTTTGTCAGATGAGTAGGTTGCGAAAATTTTCTCCCATTTTGTGGGTTGCCTGTTCACTCTGATGGTAGTTTCTTTTGCTGTGCAGAAGCTCTTTAGTTAGTTAGATCCTATTTGTCAATTTTGGCTTTTGTTGCCATTGCTTTTGGTGTTTTAGCCATGAAGTCCTTGCCCATGCCTATGTCCTGAATGGTAATGCCTAGGTTTTCTTCTAGGATTTTTATGGTTTTAGGTCTAACATGTAAGTCTTTAATCCATCTTGAATTAAATTTTGTATAAGGTGTAAGGAAGGGATCCAGTTTCAGCTTTCTACATATGGCTAGCCAGTTTTCCCAGCACCATTTAAAATGGATCCCTTCCTTACACCTTATACCCAGCACTCTTCTTGAGTTTGCTTTCTCCTATCTTTTTTGCCTTCACTTTTCATTCAAAAATTGTTGATTAAGCACTTCCTATGGGACAGACATTTTTCTAGAGTCTGGGAACACCTCAATGAACAGACAGGTTCTTGTTCTCACAGATCTTCCATTCTAGAGAGAAAGCTGAACAATAAACAAATAATACAGCAGGCAGTGAGGGGTGCTATAAAGAAGGATGAGCAGGGTAAGTGGGTGGGAAAATGTGCTACTTTGTCCTCTAGAGGCCAGGGAAAGCCTCTCTGTTAAGGTGATATTTGACAGAGATTTGAAGACACTGAAGGAATGAGCCATTTGTATCTCTGGGGAAAGAGCATTCTTCTCTAGGCAGAGAAGGGCAAGTGCAAAGGCCATGATGAAGAAGTGAGCTTGGCCAGAGTGAGGGACACCAAGGGCGGCCTACAGTGCATGCAAGTCTTAAGAGATGAGGTTCCCGGTGCCCTTTGACTGCTCCAGAGATCCTGTGCTCACAACACAAAGCTCCAATCACCCTAAAATATATCTATGCAAGGGAAATTTGTCCCAAAATTTCCTTTCATCATGATTTACCTTCTGGTATCCCACTCATGAAAGCAGAAATTTCCTGCTTTCTCCTAATAATTACTAGTCTGTCTCCTCCCCTAAAATGTAAGGCCAAGGAGAACAGGGACTTGGTCTATTCATTCACTGCTCTATGTTCAGCTCCTATTTCAGTACTGAAAACCAAGTAGGCCCTCAATAAGTATTTTTTTAATTAATTAATTAATTTATTATTATCATTTTTTTTTTTTTTTTTATCTTTTTGAGATGGAATCTCTCTCTGCTGCCCAGGCTGGAGTGCAGTGGTGCAATCTCGGCTCACTGCAACCTCCACCTCCCGAATGCAAGCAATTTCCAGCTAATTTTTGTATTTTTAGTAGAGACATGGTTTCACCATGTTGGCCAGACTGGTCTCAACCTCCTGACTCCAAATGATCCGTCTGCCTCGGCCTCCCAAAGTGCTGGGATCACAGGCATGAGCCACCGCCCCTGGCCAACCCTAAATAAATATTTATTTTCTAGATGAAATGGGGAACCTAGCTATGTTACCTGGTAATGAGGCAGCTGACTTTCTTGGAAGCAGAAGACATAATTCTAGATTTGGTGACACAAAAGCAATAAAGGAAGGACCTCTATAAGTCACTCATGTCTCTGACATGAGTCAGCCCTCAAAGTGTTGTATTAGAACTAGGGACGGCAAAATCCTGCTGCAGGCACAACCACTCACCCTCCTCCATGCCCACTAGACTCTCTAATGAACCGTAGCTGTCTCTCTCTAGAAAAAACTTCGGAATTCTTCCCACCCTATGCTCTTAGCAGCTACAACCAAGGGTCAGAGGTGACTCTTACAATGACCCAATTTGCCATCCCTCAATTAGATGTTTAAGATTCCTTTCCATTTTAATATCCTACGATTCAAATCTAAGCAAGCTTTTTTGGCCATATGGAGGTACATTCTGCAAAATCCATCCCAAGAAATCCTACTGCTCACAGGCAAGCAGGTAACCCCTGCTTCCATAGCAGAGACAGTCACTAATAACACTTGCTTCAATTGGGACAAATAGTTTTCACCCAGAAACTAATTCAAGGCTACCTTTTTCAGGCTCTTTCGAAGGCTGCTAGAGTTGATCCCTTCAGTAAGCTTAGCGTTGTGGTACCCCTCAGTTCCCATGCCATAGAAGCTTGAACCTCATTCACTGATACACTAGCCCTAAGGCTTAAAACCAGTCTGGCCTGGCTTAGAGCCTTTAGATCACTCTCTATCTTCTGGCCAATAAGAATGAGTTTCTAGGCCAGGCATGGCAGCTCACGCCTGTAATCTCAGCACTTTGGGAGGCTGAGGCTGGCGGATCAATTGAGGTCAGGACCAGCCGGACCAAGCCCATGTCTACAAAAATACAAAAATTAGCCAGGCACGGTAGCACACACCTGTAATCCTAGCTACTGAGGGAGGCTGAGGCACAGGAATCGCTTGAACCTGGGAGGCAGAGGTCACAGTGAGCTGAGATCGCACCACTGCACTCCAGCCGGGGAGACAGAGTGAGACTCGGTTTCAAAAAAAAAAAAGAAGAGTGAGTTTCTGAGGTCTCTGATATGGTTATGGCCTTCTGGCTCTCAAGCCCTTCAGCCTCATTCCTCCTCAGGCATTCATTCCTGACCTGTCCCTCATGCCTTTCTGTGTCTCCTGTCTAAGCTTTCTCGCTTAGAAAGGCCCATGCCTGATGGGAGTTGAATGCTCCTTTTCCTACAATGTGCACTCGCCCCTCAGAACATGTTCTCCTCCAGCCACTCCAGGTACAAATCCAGTAAAATCCACCCTGAAGTCAGGAACACTCCCCACTGGCAGGCCCATGAGATGGGCATTTCTGCTGAGGAAGAAAAATACACAAATATCCAGATATAGAACAGGACCACAAAAGATGCCCAAACCCCTATGGAGAAATGTGGCATTGTCTCAACTTCCTCCCAAAACCACAAAGTGGAGTTTTTTAAATGACATAATCCCATGAGGACAAAGGAAATTGGAGAAGTATGAGCAGAGGAGAAGAGCCAACATCATTTTAGAAGCTGAAAGTGGATGAGCAGTGACTGTCCTAGTTAGCCAGAGAATATGAGCTAAAAGAGAACTTTATTACATGGGTCCTGTAACAGGAGACTTACAAACACCGTGGAAAATGTCTCCAAATGTGTGTTCTTAAAAGTTGCTTGTTCAGGTACTTGTCATCAAAATAACTTCTCTTTCAACCCAAACATCTTAATGTCACCATCACTGACTACAATTTCCTTCTGACTCCATATCTCACAATGGTGGTGCCCTGGGGTAACTGGAGTGTTTTAAACCCCTTTAAACTCCACTACCAAAGTCACCCAAATAAATACACGATGGAGGTGAAAATGGTGTGTCGGGTATGCAAGCACTGCACAAGATTCTCTCCAGCCCTCCAACCCTCTACTCCAATCACCATCCTAAGTCCCTCACTCTCCCATACAAACTCTGGAGTGACCACTGGGATCTCAGCCACCGGTTCTTCTTAATATTCCTCCTCAAGTGAGCATCACGGCCCCCCTTTAAAAGTCATCCCCAGTAATGGGATGGCTGGGTCAAATGGTATTTCTAGTTCTAGATCCCTGAGGAATCGCCACACTGACTTCCACAATGGTTGAACTAGTTTACAGTCCCACCAACAGTGTAAAAGTGTTCCTATTTCTCCACATCCTCTCCAGCACCTGTTGTTTCCTGATTTTTTAATGATGGCCATTCTAACTGGTGTAAGATGGTATCTCACTGTGGTTTTGATTTGCATTTCTCTGATGGCCAGTGACGAGGAGCATTTCTTCATGTGTTTTTTGGCTGCATAAATGTCTTCTTTTGAGAAGTGTCTGTTCATGTCCTCTGCCCACTTTTTGATGGGGTTGTTTGTTTTTTTCTTGTAAATTTGTTTGAGTTCATTGTAGATTCTGGATATTAGCCCTTTGTCAGATGAGTAGGTTGCAAAAATTTTCTCCCATTGTGTAGGTTGCCTGTTCACTCTGATGATAGTTTCTTTTGCTGTGCAGAAGCTCTTTAGTTTAATGAGATCCCATTTGTCGATTTTGGCTTTTGTTGCCATTGCTTTTGGTGTTTTAGACATGAAGTCCTTGCCCACGCCTATGTCCTGAATGGTATTGCCTAGGTTTTCTTGTAGGATTTTAATGGTTTTAGGTCTAACATATAAGTCTTTAATCCATCTTGAATTAATTTTTGTATAAGGTGTAAGGAAGGGATCCAGTTGCAGCTTTCTACATATGGCTAGCCAGTTTTCCCAGCACCATTTATTAAATAGGGAATCCTTTCCCCATTTCTTGTTTTTGTCAGGTTTGTCAAAGATCCGATAGTTGTAGCTATGCGGCATCATTTCTGAGGGCTCTGTTCTGTTCCATTGATCTATGTCTCTGTTGTGGTACCAGTACCATGCTGTTTTGGTTACTGTAGCCTTGTAGTATAGTTTAAAGTCAGGTAGCGTGATGCCTCCAGCTTTGTTCTTTTGGCTTAGGATTGACTTGGCGATGCGGGCTCTTTTTTGGTTCCATATGAACTTTAAAGTAGTTTTTTCCAATTCTGTGAAGAAAGTCATTGGTAGCTTGATGGGGATGGCATTGAATCTATAAATTACCTTGGGCAGTATGGCCATTTTCACGATATTGATTCTTCCAACCCATGAGCATGGAATGTTCTTCCATTTGTTTGTATCCTCTTTTATTTCATTGAGCAGTGGTTTGTAGTTCTCCTTGAAGAGGTCCTTCACGTCCCTTGTAAGTTGGATTCCTAGGTATTTTATTCTCTTTGAAGCAATTGTGAATGGGAGTTCACTCATGATTTGGCTCTCTGTTTGTCTGTTATTGGTGTACAAGAATGCTTGTGATTTTTGTACATTAATTTTGTATCCTGAGACTTTGCTGAAGTTGCTAATCAGCTTAAGGAGATTTTGGGCTGCGACAATGGGGTTTTCTAGATACAATCATGTCATCTGCAAACAGGGACAATTTGACTTCCTCTTTTCCTAATTGAATACCCTTTATTTCCTTCTCCTGCCTGATTGCTCTGGCCAGAACTTCCAGCACTATGTTGAATAGGAGCGGTGAGAGAGGGCATCCCTGTCTTGTGCCAGTTTTCAGAGGGAATGCTTCCAGTTTTTGCCCATTCAGTATCAAAGGACTATAAATCATGCTGCTATAAAGACACATGCACACGTATGTTTATTGCGGCACTATTCACAATAGCAAAGAGTTGGAACCAACCCAAATGTCCAACAACGATAGACTGGATTAAGAAAATGTGGCACATATACACCATGGAATACTATGCAGCCATAAAAAATGATGAGTTCGTGTCCTTTGTAGGGACATGGATGAAACTGGAAAACATCATTCTCAGTAAACTATCGCAAGGATAAAAAACCAAACACTGCATGTTCTCACTCATAGGTGGGAATTGAACAATGAGAACTCATGGACACAGGAAGGGGAACATCACGCTCCGGGGACTGTTGTGGGGTGGGGGGAGGGGGGAGGGACAGCATTGGGGGAGGGACAGCATTAGGAGATATACCTGATGCTAAATGACGAGTTAATGGGTGCAGGAAATCAACATGGCACATGGATACATATGTAACAAACCTGCACATTGTGCACATGTACCCTAAAACCCTAAAGTATAATAAAAAATAAAAATAAAAAAATAATAATAATAATAATATTCAACCTAAAAAAAATAAAATAAAATAAAAGTCATCCCCATGCCTACTCTGAGCAATCATTTCATCTGGGTCAGGGGTCTGGATCTCAACAGAAGTGGAGAGTATACCAGTAATATTTATTTTTATGGAGGCTTTTCTGGAGTTATATCTAAGACAGTGTGGTCAGAGACATACCTGCGAGGATTTGCTTTAGTAGAGACAGAGTTTAGGAAAGCTAGAGGCCCAGAAAGTTAATACATCCATTAGACAGCCTTTCTGCTGGGTGCTTGGATGCTAGAGAGTCTGAAATGGCCCCTGAGGGCACTGCTGAGTGTATAGGAAGCCATGCACATTTTGCTCCAGATATCTAGAAGTCAGAACTTATATTTATAGGGGGTAAAGTCTTGACTCCAACTTGTCCTGAATTGTCCTGAGTTTATGTTGCATGATGTAATAAAAGACCCAGAGCTTTGAATTTATGGATACGGGTTTCAAGCCCAAATCTACCAATTTACCTGTGTGATCTTGCTTCATCATTCTGGACCTTGATTTCCTCAGCTGCAAAATAGAGGCAATAATAATACCAACCTTGCATGGTTGTGTCTAGGATTTTAAATAATATATGTAAAAATTTTTCAGTGTAATGCTAATTACACAGGAGCCCCTAAGGAAGTGATGGATATTCTTTTTCTTCTCACTTATGCAAAGGCCCATTTCACTTCCACATGGAAGTGAGTATTCCACAAGGATACTCAAGGTAGGGTAAAAATTTTCCTTTGAAAATACCTTCAAATCATCTGACATGTTTGAATAAGTTCTGGGTTCTACAATGGAGAAAAGGAAAAAAACAAACGGATTTAAGAGCAGGAGTTACCAATCAACCGCCTTCTCAAAAAAGAGTCTCCAATTCCTAAAGAGATGAGTTCTTCATGGGACCAACCAGGATGAATTGCAGGCAAAATATGCTCCAACTGAAGGGATCAACCTGTGATACAGGCTCTGATTTAATTGCTCTGGGTGTAATGCCCAGGCATTGGCATTTTTTTTAACTCTCCAGGTGATTTTAATGTGCAGCCAGAGTTGAAATCCACTGCACTAAAGCATTGTTTCCCTAGTACCTGGCTTCCTTCCGACCCACCTCTGTGCCAGCTGCTTCAAATGGGGCCCATCAGTGGGAATGTAAATGAGTACAGCTGCTGTAGAAAACAGTGTGGAGGTTCCAAAAACAAACAAACAAAAAAAGAACTACCATATGATCCAGCAACACCACGACTGGGTATTTATCCAGAGGAAAGGAAATCAGTATATTGAAGAAATATCTGCACCTCATGTCCCCATGTTTATTCCAGCATTATTCACAATAGCCAGATATGGACTTGATCTAAATGTCCGTCAACAGATGAATAGATAAAGAAAATGTGGTACGTATACACAATGGAATAGTATTCAGCCATAACAAAGAATGAAATCCTGTCATTCACAGAAACATGGATGGACCTGGAGGACATTATGTTAAATGAAATAAGTCTGGCACAGAAAGATGTATACCACATGATATGGTTTGGCTGTGTCCCTACCCAAATCTCATCTTGAACTTTAGCTCTCATAATTTCCACTTGCTGTGGAAGGGAACCAGTGGGAGATAATCGAATCATGGGAGCGGTTCCCCCATTCTGTTCTGGTGTTGAATAAGTCTCACAAGATCTGATGGTTTTATAAGCAGTTTCTCCTTTTGCTTGGCTCTCATTCTCTCTTGCCTGCCGCCATGTAAGACATGACTTTCACCTTCCACCATGATTGTGAGACTTCCCCAGCCACATGCAACTGTGAGTCCATTAAACTTCTTTTTCTTTATAAATTACCCAGTCTTGAGTATGTGTTTATCAGCAGTGTGAAAACGGACTAATACACCACATGTTCTCACCCATAAATGGGAGCTAAAAAGAAAATTGAGCTCACAGAAGTACAGACTAGAATTGTAGTTATTAGAGGACAGAAAAGGTGGGGTAACGGGAGGATAGGAAGATGTTGGTTAACAAATAAAAATTTACAGCTAGATGGGAGGAATGAGCTCTAGTGTTCTGCAGCACAGTAGGGTGATTGTAGTTAACAATAATTTAGTGTATAATTTCAAAAATCTAGAAGAGAGGATTTTGAATGTTCCCAACACAAAGAAATGATGTTTGAGACGATGGATATGCTAATTATCCAGATTTGACCATTACACATTGTTTGCATGTTTCAAAATATCACTCTTAGCCCATAAATATTACTACATGTCAACTAAAAATAAAAGGAGAAAAATGGGGCCCATCTGAGAGGACAGCAATGAGAGTGACAACCTCAAAAACAATATTCCAACATTTTTAGAGTGTGTTACAGTCACAGAGCATTTGCACAGACCCAGCCTCATTTGGTTTTCACAAGAAGGCTAAGAGGCAGACACTATTTCTATGATCCTTTTATAATTGAGAAAAGAGAGGCTCAGAGGCAGGACTGAAATCCAGAAGATCATGCCCATAAGCCAGCAGCACAAATGTCTCAGGGTTACAAAGGAGAATACTGTAAGATATTAAAAAGAGCATCAGAAGGAGTCAGAAGACCTGAGTTTCTAGTTCTGGCAGTTTGGTCTTAGACAAGTCATATGCTATCTCTGTCAAGCACTTGGCCCATTTATAATCTGAAGGGCCTGACTTCTTGAGCTCTAAACTCCCTTTGACAGGCTGGAGTCTAGGCCTGGGTTAGTCACTGAAGTGTGACTTTCAAATCATTAACTTCTCTGAACCTCAAATTCTAATTCTCCACCTGTCCAATTAAGAGAGGGCAATAAATTTTAAAAAGCAAGATCAGAGACTGTAGTGAAAGCCATATGCTCTCTCTCCCTGTGATTTTGTCAGCCAATAAAACACCTCTTGGGTATAATTGGCAGAATCTGTTGTTCTCTACAGTTTCATCGGCTTCTCCTCACAGGAGCAAGAATGATTCATCCAGCAGCTGAAAAAGTAAGAGGAAAACATCCAGTCATCCACCTCTCTTTATTCTGGAGGGGTAAAATTCTACAGCTCTCTTGCCTTGAGGACCTTCCTCTCCCTGGCTCCCCGCATGCACCTGGTATGAGGCAGCCACATTTCTCTACTCAACTGGCCATAGATGTGACCCTTCCCAAATGCAGATCCCAACATCCAGCTTCAGCAGGGGTTTCAGGGAAGTATGAGGAACAGCATTTGGGTATACATTCAAGACATGAGATCCAATCCAAGCAATAATCCTGAAATTGTAATCCCTATTACATATATATATATTTCTTAAATGATCCAGGATTCAAATGAAAGAGACTGACTGATTAACTACCCACTAAAATCCCAAATTAAAATTTTCCTCATGTATCTCCAAAGAATTGTTCTAAGGATTCAAAAAGATAATGAATAAGAAGTCTTTGCTTCCCCATCACATCTCCAGAAAAAAGGTGAATTTCTTAGAAGCCAAGCCAACCAAGCTCCAAGGCAAAATGAAGAATACCATTTATTCTGGGGATTCTCTTAGAAAGGCATGTTTTAATCATGAGTTTCAGTAATTGCTTAATTAGCATGGCATTTTTACCTCCCTGGCATAATGCTGAGCCTCAGAATTCTAATGGAAATTTTCCTTCAGCCGAATTCACTCCTTTCAAGAAGATGCTCAAGATGGTTTTGTTGTTCAGTTTGTTTTTTGGTAAAGGGAGAGGAAAGTACAAGAGAACCCAACAAACATGGAAATCAAAGCCAGAGTGAAGCTGTGAACTGTAAGGCACAAGGCAAGAGGAAGGGTAGCATAGCGGTTAAAGAATATCAGCTTTGGAACCAAGCAAGCTGAGCCTGAATCCTCACTCTACACTGACTGTGTGGCTCTGGGCAATTTGTTTAATTTTCCAGGGGGCCTCTGTTTTCTCAGCCATAAAATGAAGATAACGGTAGCATCTCTTTTCTCCAGTATATAGTATATATACAGTATATATACAGTATATATACAGTATATATACAGTATATATATACAGTATATATACAGTATATATACAGTATATATACTGTATATATATACAGTATATATACAGTATAGTATATATAGTATATATACTATATATACTATACTGTATATACAGTATATATACTGTATATGCATATACAGTATATATACTGTATACATGTACAGTATATATACTGTATATGTACACAGTATATATACTGTATATATGTACAGTATATATACTGTATATGTATGTACAGTATATATACTGTACATATATACAGTATATACTATGTCTACAGTATCTCTGTAAGATACTATGTATCCAGCATCAAGTGAAGTGCCTAGAATATATATATATACTATAATATATATACTATATTATATATACTATAATATATATACTATATATATACTATAATATATATAGTATATATACAGTATATTGATCCAGTATATATAGTATAGTATATATACTGTATATACACTATACTATATATACTATATATACTATACTATATATACTATATATACAGTATATGTATATATACAGTATATATACAGTATATGTAGTATATATACAGTATATATACAGTATATATACAGTATATGTAGTATATATACAGTATATATACAGTATATGTAGTATATATACAGTATATACTATATCTACAGTATCTCTGTAAGATACTATGTATCCAGCATCAAGTGAAGTGCCTAGAACATGTTACCCATTCATTTAGCTACTGTTTGAATTTTCAATTAGCCACTTACTAATAGTTGGGTAATATGCCTGTCCTTTCTAAGCTTTAATTTCCTTTTTGAAAAACAGAAAAAAATAAGATGTCTACCTTGAATGGTTGTCATAAGAACTGGAAAAAGACCAACATTATACCTAGCACTTAGAAGTTACTTCACAAAGAAAGCTATTATTTAAGTGATCATAAAACCTTAAGGAAATTTAGTATGTCTTCATCAGGAAACATTTTAGAACGGGCTTTTTAAAATCTTCTGCTTGACAACAAGCTGTTCAAGAGAAGAAACTGTGTCTTTTTTCATCTTTACACTCCCAGTGACTGATACATTAGACACTCAGCAAAATTTTATTTGGGTGAACTAGACAAAATCCGTAGCCCATTCCTCAATCTTGACTTTATGGGTCAACTTTTCCAAATTTTCAGCCAGTCAAGAATCACGCTTTAAAATAGTGTTTCTTAAGCTCCTGTATAACTTGATGATTAATTTTACATGTCAACTAGACTATGCCACAGGGTGCCCAGATTAAACATTATTTTCTGGGTGTGTTTGTAAGAGTGCCTCTGGCTAAGATTAGCATATGAATTGGGAGACTCAATAAAATAGATTGCCCTCCCCAGTGTGGCTGCACATTTATCCAACTCATTGAAGGCCTGAATAAAACAAAAAGTAAGAAGGAAAAAAATTCACCCCTTTCACTTCTTGTCTGCCTGTTTAAGCTGGGTCATTGGTCTTCTCCTACCCATGGACTGGGATCTATGTAATGGACCCTCCTAGTTCTCAGGCCTTCAGACTCAGACTGGAATTACACCACTGACTACACTGACTATCCTGTAGCTTGTAGATGACAGATTATGGGACTTCTCAGCCTCATGTGAGCAAATTCCTCATGATAAATCTGTGTGTGTGTGTGTGTGTGTCTGTGTGTGTACTCTAAATGCGATTAGAGATAAGGTGGTTTCATCTTGCAATATATGGACAAGGAAAAAAAGTCCAGACCTTTCATTAAGCTCACAGTGTACCCTCTGCCCATAGCTCCCTCCTGCCTCCCTTTTTCCGTCCTATATCTGCTCCTTCCTTCATCCTTCAACCTCAAAAGATTCTTTCCTGGTCACTCTATGAGCTCAGGCGTGCTCACTGTCCTCAGGACTCACAAAATCATGGAATGACAAAGTCATATGAGTATTGTAAAGGTCATCTAAAGGAAACCACCCATCAGAGATACAATAATGCTCTCTACAAATACCCCTTCTAAATGCTTATCCAGATTGGCTTACACACAGTGCATGACAAGAAATTCACCCCTTTATTAGGCCTTCCAACTTATCGTTGGTCAGCTCTGTTAGAAACTTACATTTAACCCAGACCTATCTCTCTGTAGCTACTACCCAGTTCCTTTTAGTAGCTTTGCCTTTTGCAGGCTCACAGTATGAGCTGACTCTCCTTTCAGTATCACAAATCTTCAACTTAACTTATTGTGCATGTATATCCTATCCCCACAACCAGATTAAAAGCCTCTAACAAGCAGTCTCCATGTTTCATGTTCTTTGTGCCCAACAGGTGCTTAATAAATACATACCTAATAAATGCTGGAAACACTTCTTTGTTATGTTGGCTATTTTCTCTTAGTCTAGACTCATCCCATTGGGGTGCCCATAAACAATTTCTTCCTCTGTTCAGGTGCTTAACAGCCGACTCACGTAATGCTGAGTAAATGGAAAGAGAAAAGGAAGGAAGAAGACACATTTTTTAAAATTTCATCTTCCGGTGCACCAGGAGGCAATTTTCTTTTACAGGCACCTTATTTGCAACCCTGACAGTCACACATCAAAGTAAGGAAACATCTAAGTGCTGTCCATTTCCCTCCCAATATGCATGGGAGATCACATTATGTCCTGGGGAGATACGAACAAATGGGAAGAAGTAGAATATATCCCTAATTGCTGTTTGCTTGGATTATTTTGAAAGTGGTCAGAGGGCTTTCCACTTTGCTGAGCGCTTTATACAATATATTTGAATTTTCACTGAATATTTAAATGTTTGGTTCATATTCAAGTGTTTGACAGCTGGTTGAATTTTTTTTTAAACCAAAGAAGATAAAGGGCCCCACACTTCCTGTAGCGTATTGAAGAAGGAATTGTTTGACTAATTTCATACTGTCTAAGGCAAAGAAATGCAAAACTGGCCAGATTTATAAAATATCCCGATTTTTTTATATAAGAGGGATAAGCATTTTGTTTGTTTTGTATGAGGGTTGGGGAAGTATTGTGATTGGAGACTGTAGTCATTAAAATTATGCAAATAATAGACACCTGATCATATTGTTTTGGAAGAGAATATTAAAATGGCAGTTTTCCTATTGTCTCAGTTTGAACTACAGTCCCAGATTTAAGAAAAAGATGCCAGCTACAACCACACTAGAAAGCAAGGTCCTAGGTATGCAAAGAATATAATCCAAAACAAGTCTTGCAAATCTTAACCCAATAGGCTCAATCAGCCAATTGAGGAGTGATTAGGAAACCTTCAGTGGATTCTGGGGCAGTTCCAAGTGCAGGGGAGCTTCAGGAGAAATACTTGGAAAGCTTGGAACTTGTGAGAAAACAAAGATGGTAAACTGAAGCATGCCTAAAACACATCCAAATACAAGAGTCTGGCCAGCCTAATGGCAGAGTGAAGAGTGAGGCTGTTTTGGAAAGAGCTGCACTCTTGAAGTTTTGTTAGAGAGGGAGCACGCCTCCTCCTACAGTTTGCCTGATGCCTCTGCCAGCCCTAAGCTTCATTTAAAAGGGTTTCATCCAAAATAGCCACTTGAGGTGTGTATTAGTTAGGGTTCTCTAGAGGGACAAAACTAATAGAATATAATATATATATGGGAGTTTATTAAGTATTAACTCACACAATCAAAAGGTCCCACAATAGGCCATCTGCAAGCTAAGGAGCAAGGAGAGCCAGTCTGAGTCCAAAACTGAAGAACTTGGAGTCCAATGTTTGAGGACAGGAAGCATCCAGCACAGGAGAAGATGCAGGCTGGGAGGCTAGGCCAGACTAGTCTTTCCACATTTTTTTTCTGCCTGCTTTATATTCTAGCCATGCTGGCAGCTGATTAGATGGTGCCCACCCAGATTAAGGGTGGGTCTGCCTTTCCCAGCCCACTGGCTCAAACGTTAATCTCTTTTGGCAACATCCTCACAGACACACCCAGGATCAATACTTTGCATCCTTCAATCCAATCAAGTTGACACTCGGTATTAACCATCACAAGGTGGAAGGTGAGATCAGCAGAAAGGGGCTAACCATGAACTTGCAGAACTCAGAGTTTGAGGGCAGGGGTTGATCACTGGTGCCCAGCCACAGTAGCACTGCTGGCAAAAAAGAAACTGGAGGTGCATCAGAGAAATCTTTCAGGAGAAGGACAGCCCCATCCTTTCCGGGTCTCCAACTCTGGAGGAGCCAAAGATAGCACAGTTAGTGGGCAAGGGAGAGGAGAAAAGCAATATGAAGAAGTAGATGACCATGCTCCTTCCTTGATGTAAGTTCAAAGCCTGCCTTGGGCCTGGGCTAAGGGAAGAAAAGAATTTCATAATTAGATGAAAACATGAAGTTGATATTAGACTGAACTGGGCATTTATAACTGAAAAAAAAGAGATAGGCCATTTATATCCACGATGGATGAGAAGGATGATGCTACCTAGCCAAATCTCATTTGGAATCTTGAAAAAAATGACTCAATGGAACAAGTTTAACAGAAACTGGTGAGAAAGAAAAGTTGCTTTCTGCTCATGACCACCACCGAGTTCAGCTGGGAAAATGTGTTAGTTACAAGTGTCTTGCTTTAAAACACACATAAATAAAATTAAAATTAAAAACTACATGATTGCTTTTAAGATAACCAAATCCTCGCATGGCATGTGCTTACACATCTGGTCCCTGCCAATCTTTTGAACTCCATCTCAAGCTAACACCCTCCTACACCCACATAATAACTTCAGCCACATAGATTTCTGGAAGCTTCTCAAAATATAAGCTGCTTATCACCTCAGGCACACACTTTTCCCTTTGTCTTTGAATTGCTTGTCTCTTCTCATCCTCACATGGCTAATTCCTCCTTATTCTTGGAGTGCTTTGGTTGTAGGCAACAGAAACTAGCAGAAAATGAATTCACTGGAAGGGTAGAAGGCAGCTCACACAAACAAACACCAAAGAAACAATTCATTTAAAACAGCTGGAAAAGAACAAAAGCCAAGGGAGCCCAAGGAATTAAGATGGAAGGAAATGATGGGCAAGCTCTTCCAGAGGGAAGAGCTTGTTTTGCTTGTTAACAGGAGAAGAGTCAGTGCTAGGCTGGGACACATGCTCACCCCTGACTAGGAGAGGACTGAGTACTTGGATACAAGGCGGAAGCAAAAATTCCTCCCAAGAAAATCAGGACACAATTACTACAATAATGGTAGGCAGGCAAAACAACTGAAATCCACTCCACTTAAGAACAACTTTAAATGTTTCTTCCTTTGCCAGTTAATAGCCAGTAACCTTTGGGCAGATTGTTTACATTATCTCTGTCTCAGTTTTTCATCTCAAAATAGTAAAAGTACCCACCTCATAGGATAGCTGTGAAGATTAAATTAGTAAATACATGTAACCCACTGAGCACATCTATTGTACATAGGAAGTATTATCTGTTATTATCTTTTTGGAAAATTTTCTATGATCACCTTGCCAGGTCAATCTGTTATATTGTCTTATCCCGTCTTATAATTCTCCTTTGAACACTCAGCATAAGTGAACTTCAGAATCATTTGTGTAAAAGTGTCTATCCCACTAGGCTGTGTATGTATATATGTATTTCTATAATTTTTAACTATGTATATCCCATTGACTCTATAAGGGCAGAGGAAATATTAATCTTTTCCAACTTGTACATATTCCCAATGCATAGGTCATAGCAGAGTACCAAAGAATGATAATGGCCCCCAAAGATATTCAGGTCCTAATTCCTGGAACCTGGGAACATTACCTTAAATGAGAAAAAGGACTTTGAAGGTATGATTAAGTTAAAGATCTTGCAATGGGGAGGTTATCCTGGATTGTCTGAGTGGACCCTAAATGTAATCACAAATGTCTTTATAAGAAGGAAGTAGAAGGAGATTTGATACAGAAGAAGAGAAGGCAATGTGATGTCGAAAGCAAGAAGTTGGCATGATGTGAAGAAGAAGTCACAGGCCAAGGAATGCAGGCAGCTTCCAGTAGCTAGAAAAAGGCAAGGAAGCCAATTCTCCCCTAGAGCCTCCAAGAAGGAACCAGCCCTGCTGGCACCTGGGTGTTAGCCCAGTTAAACTGATTCTGGACTTTTGACCTCCAGAGCTATATGGGAATAAATCCGTGTTGTTTTAAGCTACTAAGCTTGTGGTAATTTATTACAACAGCCATAAGGAACTAACACATAGGCACATAAGAAATATTTGCTGAATAAATATATAAGACTTTGAAAATGGCAAAAAAAGGCCAAGCACGATGGCTCATGCCTATAATCCCAGCAATTTGAGAGGCCAAGGCAGGCAGATAGCTTGAGCTCAGGAGTTTGAGACCAGCCTGGGAAACATGGCAAAATCCTGTCTCTACCAAAAATACAAAAAATTAGCTGGGCATGGTGGCATGCACCTGTGGTTCCAGCTACTCAGGAAGCTGAGGTAGGAGGAATCCTTGAGCCTGGAGTTTCAAATGAGCTGCTATCACACCACTGCCCTCCAACCTGGGCGACAGAGTGAGACCCCATCTCAAAAAATAAAATAAAGAATAGCAAAACCAGTAGAAATCAAAACCAGCATGGAAGCTGAAGTATGAGAAGTCTTCGTGACATACATAACTCTGAGCAATTTATTTTGGTCCACACCTCTCAAATTCATGATAGGTGGATCAGTTAAATACTACAAAACCCTGTGTTTGTCAAAGTTCTTAGTTGCAAGCTGAAGGAGTTACCACTGGCTGATTTAAGCAGGCAAAAGGAATTTATTGAAAATATTGTGGCTATTTCAGACTCACCAGGATAACTGAAGTACTAGTTTCAAGCCTAGCCATGCACCTCATGCATTGCAACATGACAGCCCTGTAGAAGTCATGCAGTCGGAAGAAACATACTAAATATGCTGCACAATTGGTCTGGGGAAGACACCATTGGCACTGCACCAAACACAGCATTGCCTCACAAGCCCAGCTGACACCCAGTACTGGCTGCCACCATCGTTACTGCAGTTTCTCATCTCCCTGCAGCACTGCAGCTGGAGAGTTCCTCAAGAGTCCTAAACTACTAGAAAGTCTAGGAAAGTAAGGACTGGACATTTTTAGTGTTTGTAATAGGAGGCATCTCAAGCACCTAACAAGATGCAAAATGAGGGCAGGGGAGATTTCCCATTGAAAAAAAAAGGTTCAGGTGATGAGGAACCATAAAGGAAAGATAAATGGATGCTACCATTCCATATCCAAAGCTTACAGTAAACTTATTTGCAAGCATTGGACTTCACCATGAATTCACAAAATTAGAATATGTACTCATGTAGCTAATGACCTTCTGTGTCCAATCACTTTTAAATTCAAATTAAAGCAGGTAACAAAATATTGAAGCTATTGAGGTTAAATATGTCCTCTTCAATTTCTAAATTAAATGAAAACATCTTGAGGAATTTTTAATGATGAATTTCCTTACTCAGATTGCCAAATGACATGATCAACAGAGAAAAGCCTGGTTTTGTTTCTCCATCACACTGTCCTATTAGATTGAATTAGAGCCATATTAACTACCTGTCAAGATGGCAAAAGATAATCTTATTTGGAAGCAATCAAATAACTAGAGTTTGGGTAGATATTAGATATCACTATAATAAAGGAAGTATGGAAATCCTAGACCTTGGACTATCAAAGTCTGCTACTTAAAATAGCCATTCAACTAATATTTTGCATTTTTCCGTATCAGAAAACGTGCTAATCACTGGGATTTTTTTTTCATGCTTAAGAAGGAATTCCTGAAGGAATGTATATTCTACAGAGGGTTGAAAGGATACCGATATGTAAAAAATGATTATAATAATTATAAGATATAGCGGGTGCCCTAACATGTGTTATGGGTTGAATTGTATTCCACCCAAGATTCATGTGCTGAAATCCAACTCCTAGTGCTTCAGAATGTGACCTTATTTGGAAGAAGGACCATAGCAGATGTCACTGATTAAATTAAAATGAGATCTTACTGAAGTAGAGTTGGCCTCTAATCCAGTTGACTGTCATCCTTATAAAAAGAATGTCATGTGAAGAGACAGGCATGCACATGGGAAGAATGCTATGTGAAGGTTTGAGTTATACTGCAACAACCCAAGAAACTTCCAGAAGTTAGGACAGAGGCCTAGAACAGATCCTTCCCCATCATCTTTAGAGGGATCGTGGCCCTGCCAATACCTGATCTTGGACTGCTAGAACTGTGAGACAATACATTCCCGTTGTTCTAAATCACTCAGTGTGTGGTACTTGTTAATGGTAGCCTTAGAAAACTGATACAAGATGTATGGGTCAAGTGTTCTGTGACCATATGGGAGGGACAGATTCATTATGGCTGAGGATGTAAAGAAAGTGACCTCAGAGAAGGTGCCATCAGTGGCATACATGGAAAAGTGAAAAGGATTTCAACTGGCAGGGAAAATATGGGTTAAGAAAGGAGCATTATATTAGTCTGTCCTCACACTGCTATAGAGATACTACCGGAGACTGGGTAATTTATGAACTAAAGAGGTTTAATTGATTCACAGCTCTACATGGCTGGGGAGGCCTCAGGAAACTTACAATCATGGTGGAAGGTGGAAGGAGAAGAGGAAGCAAGGCTCATCTTACATGGCAGCAGGTGAGAAAGACGAGCACAGGGGGAACTGCCAAACAATTTTTAAAACCATCAGTTCTTGTCAGAACGTCCTCACTATCACGAGAACAGCATGGGGGAAACCATGCCCATCATCCAATCACCTCCCACCAGGTCCCTTTCTCAACACATGGGAATTACAATTTGAGATGAGATTTGGGTGGGGACACAGAATCAAACCATATCAAGCGTCTTTTCTCCTTTCTTAAGGAGAGTCTTTTCACTTTCACAACTCACAGGAGGACACGGGTTGAAAAGATACATATTGGGTATTAAGCTCACTACCTGGGTGATGAGATCCATACCCTAAACCTCAGCATCACACAACATACCCATGTAACACAAACCTGGATATGTACCCCCTGTGTGTAAAATAAAATTTGAAATTATTTTTTGAAAAAGACACTCCTTCAGAACAAAATAAATATACAAAAGAATGAAAAGGAATTCCCCAGAAAAATTTTAGAGAACCAACTTAAAACTAACTATGGATATTATATATCTATTTATTCTTCTCTGTGAACTAAAAGCCTAATATTATAGTGCAGGGCCCATAATATTTGATAAACAAATACATGAATAAATGGCACAAAAGCCAAAATATACTTTTATGTGGGATTGGAATAGACATGAACAAATATGAAGGCATATTCTATGTATTAACTATACAATATCAGTAAAGAAGAAAATGAAATTTAAAAATTCACTAGTTCAATTTTCTTGAGGGAGGAATTTTTGTAAATAAATATGAATCCCAAGCATTTAAAATCGAGGCATAACTCGTTCTACCACCCTCAACAAATAAGCAGCAATGATATAATGATCACTCAGAAAGGACCACACGAAATGCAAAATGTTGATTTAGTGCAGCTTTAATAATTACAAATTAGGCATTCTTGCTATGAGACTAGAGTCTCACATTAAATCATGAAGAACATTTTTGTAATTTGGAAAATTTATAGCTAATGGAGTTGAGTTCCCAAAACACATTCTGTCTAAGTTACAGAATGCCTAGCACAAATGTCTACAGATGGTCCATTTATTGATTTCACAAATATTTATTGAGAGAAGCTCTGTGTTGGGCATTGACCACGACAACAGATAGCTTTCCTAAAAATATTTCAAAGTAAGAAAGATAAATTAATTATGTGCTAAATGGAAACACTGATACATTTAGACTACTAGGTAACTACTGAATTCATTTTTTAAAATTAAAGAGTTAGTTCATACCCAAATTAATCTATAAATCCAGAGCATTGCTAATCAAAATCTCACCATTTATTTTTTGTAAAATGGATATGCCAGTTCTAAAATTCACACACAAGAGTAAAGGGCCAAGTATAGTGGAGATAAGTTTGAAATAAAGTAGGGACAAAAATGGGAGACTTGCCTTACTAGATATTAAAATATATAAAGCCATAGTTATTAGGGCCTGGCGCGGTGGCTCATGCCTATAATCCCAGCACTTTGGGAGGCTGAGACAGGTGGATCATGAGGTCAGGAGTTCAAGACCATCCTGACCAACATGGTGAAACCCCATTTCTACTAAAAATACAAAAATCAGTCAGGTGTGGTGGCACACGCCTGTAATCCCAGCTACACAGGAGGCTGAGGCAGAAGAATCGCTTGAACCCGGGAGGCAGAGGTTGCAGTAAGCCTAGATTACGCCACTACACTCCAGCCTGGGTGACAGAGCAAGACTCCATCTCGAGAAAAAAAAAAAAAAAGAAGCCATAGTTATTAAGGTAGTGCAGTTTTGCTTAATAAAGAACGAATATACCAATGGAACAGAATAAAGATGCCAGAAACAGCTGTACACATAAGGAAATTTGACATAAAATAAAACTGGTATTTGTAATTCCTGGGGAAAGGATAGACTATTCAATAAATTGTGTTGTAACAATTGGTTTTCCATATAAAATAAATTATAACCCCTTATCAGATAATACACAAATTTTTATAAGTTTCAGGATGGATGAAAGACCAAAATACAGAAAGCAAAATTTTACAACTATTAAGGGAAAAAACATAGAAAAATATCTTTATGACTTTAGGGAAGGATTTCTTAGATAACATAAATTTAACCTCACCAAAATCAAAATTTCTGCAAGACCAAAGCCACAATATACAAAATTAAAAGCCAACCAACAGATTGGAAAGAGATTTTTGCAACATGTTTGACAGAGAATTGATTATATGAAAAGACACTGTTAAGAAAATCAAGACCTGCCTGAGAAAAACAGGTCTAAGAACTGTACATTCCAGGTGAGAAACCTCCAGCCATCTGGGCTGGTCATTCTCTTCAGAACTCGCGAGAGGTGCATTTCAACAGAGCTGGCACTGCCGTCACCCCCAAACCTCTGCTAGGTTGCCTTTTGTTTGCAAATAGAGACTGTGTCCCTCCTTTCTGCTCTTTCTGAGGGAAGGTGTATTAGCCAAGGTTCTCTAGAAGGACAGAACTAATAGGATAGATATATATGTAAAGGGAGGTTTATTAAGTAGTATTAACTCACATGATCACAAAGTCCCACAATAGGCCATCTGCAAGCTGAAGAGCAAAGAAGACAGTCCGAGTCCCAAAGCTGAAGAACTTGGAGTCTGGCATTCAAGGGCAGGATGCATCCAGCATAAGAAAAAGATGTAGGCTGGGAGGCTAGGCCAGCCTAGCCTTTTCATGTTTTTCTGCCTGCTTTATATCCTGGCTGTGCTGGCAGCTGATTAGATGGTGCCCACCCAGATTAAAGGTAGGTCTGCCTTACCCAGTCCACTGACTCAAATGTTAATCTCCTTTGGCAACACCCTCACAGACACACTTAGGATCAATACTGTGCATCCTTCAATCCAATCAAGTTGACACTCAGTATGAACCATCACAGAAGGGAAAGAGGAGTTACCACTCTTTCAAAACCTAGGGAGCGAGGACTCAATACAACGATTAGTAAAGCTGAAAGATGCCTGTAAGAAGATCATATTGATATTTTAATTCCTGGTAGGATATTTACTTGACCACTAAACTTACCAGTCTGCTTGGTTACACTCTTTGAGTGGGAAAAGAAAGGACTGAGAGGGAGGGCGTGATGGGATACAGGAGGGCGTGATGGGATACAGGAGGGCAAAGAGAAGGCCAGGATTCCTGCATCTCCATCTTGAGTTCAGATTTCCAAGAGGACTCAGATTTGGGGTTATGGTCTTGATGGTGACAGTTACATCATGAGGCAGAGGCACATACATTAAAGACATGGTCTGTGATGGTAGCTGCCAATTGAGGGCCAGTGGAAGATGCATTCAATCATTCAAGGGGCATCCAATGCCTTCTAAAGCCGCTTGGGAGTGAGGCCATCATCAGCTCAACCCGCTGGAGCTATTCCTTGCCCTATGGAGCCCACCTCAAATGTCATTTAGAGCCCAACCAGAAAAAAAAACAAAAAACTAAACCTCAACACCTCAGGAGCAGTAGAACAGGGCAGAATCTGCCTCATTTATCATTCCCGTCTGCCCCAACATCCTACAGTGTGTGAAATTAGGCAATGTCTTGCACATACACGCCACTCCAAATTCCTAGAGCTGCAAGTCTCATCTATATAGAAGGAAAATATGGGGAATTTTTAAATCAAATAGGAGATTTAAACTTTAAAATACACAGAGATAAATCTCAGAAAATGCAACAAGTCTGTTCTAATAATGGAACATGGCTGAAAAGTAATGAAGATGCCAAGATACTGTCCCACTGGAAAAGGTGCTTTCAATACAGTACACTTGGTACCAGTTAACAGAAAAAAAGTAAAATCATTTGGGTTTATATCTTGATGAGCTGAAATTCCTCACTAAGACACTAGTGCTTGGTGTCTGTGATATATAAAGAATATTTATAATTAATACAAAAAAATGCCTACAAGAAAAATGGGTGTTTTGATTACCTAAACTTAGTTGCTCCAAGCAATTATCATTGCTTTACTTTTGATTCTGTAGTTTTGGCAGAGCCCAGTGGGGACAGCTTGTGTGTGCCCCATGTGACATTTGCTGTGGCTGAAATGCCCAAGGTGGCTTCTTCACTCATATGTCTGGCACTTTAGCTAGGATGGCTGGAACAGGAGGGAGGCTGGAAGGATGTCTCTCTCTGTCTTTCTCTCTCTCCTCATAGCCTCTCCACATGGCTAGCTTGTACTTCCTCACAGCATGGCAGTCTCAGAGTACTTGGATCTCTTACATAGAAACTGGCTTCCTCTAAAGAGCAAAAGTAGAGCTTGCCTTGCTTTCTTAGGTCCAGACTGGCACAGTGTCAATTCTGACATATTCTATTAGTTATTCTAGAGAAATTTGTCCACATTATGACAAGACACAAAGATGTTCATCACATTATTGTTTGTAATATCAAAACAAACATTTGGAAAAAACCCAAATGTCTAATTATTAGTGTTGAGATGCATAAAATGTGTTAAATTTTTATAATGCAGCAAGAGAAAGTGAACAAACTGGATCATGATTTATCATCATGGAAACATCTAAAATAATGTTGAGTGAGAAAAGATAGTTGAAAAATCACGCACTATGAAACAAACTATGTAATTTTAAAAAATACAAGCTAGGACTACATTTTTTTGTATGGATATATTGTGAAAGTATTAAATCGCACCAAAATCAAGATAGTGAATGCCTCCATGAAGGGAAGTAGAGGCATTCTGAGAAATGGACAAAGTAGAATTCAACTTTATTTGTAATATTTAAATTATTTTATATTTTAAAGCTGATGTGAACATGATGAAATTTTATTCTTTATTGATAGCTCTTTCCTATATTTGTCTCTGAAATTTTCTGAACTTTAAATCCTCTTCAAAATTAAAATTTAAAAAGTATAAGAGTTCACTTGTCTTACAATTGCTAATCTAGGTGGAGGGCTCAAGATAGTTTAGTTTGGGAATTGTCAACATCTATGAAGGGTCTGAGATGTTTACCCTACCTGTAAGTTAACCAGATAGACCGCCACAGTCTCATGTATGCCGACAGAAGGTGTGTGACTTCTGGGTCAGAAACAAAAGACTTTATTACTCAATGGCAACAGCAGTGGCCAGGATGTCAGCACTTGTGTCAGTTTCCCAACATCCAGGGCAATACAAAGAGGGTTGTATTACAGAAGAGGAACACTGAGTTTATGGAACCTAAATCTTTTCTAATGGGTGGTAAGACTGTTTGGTCTATGCTCTGGACACTGTTTTCCAAGGTCATAAGCCAATCTGCCATTGCTCCAGAAGGAGATACCATATCTATCTTCCAAGTCTGGTTGTGACATAAGCATCCTTGGAAATATAGCCTAAGAAAAAGTGAGCCAATTCCTTGCTCATAAAGTCTTCAGAAATTCAAGGGACCAATGGAGAATTATCTCCTAACAGAAATTTTTCAATATGTGAAGATTTACCCTGCTGTAATAGCAACAACATAGGACTAATTATTAGTCCCATGAAGCGTGCTTTTACCTAAGTCTGAAGAGAAACATGCACCTTGTATACATCTTGTATAAGTTGAACCATTCTAATAATTAGTCCTATGATATTGCTATTATAGTGTTATAATATATAGACTTATATTTAAAGCTTTTACATTTAACATAGCACATTGCTTATTCTAACTACAAACCTCTACAAGCTAAAACCATAAAATCAGAAGAATGAAACTTTAATACAAGCCAGATCGGTAAGATACTAATGATTATGAAAAAAGGCTAGCCTGTAACAGAATAATACAACAGCATTGCACCTCAAGTACAATGTTTTTTAAAACATTAAGTGTCATTTTAAAATGTTATCAGGAAAGAAAAAAACAACTACATAAGACCAGACTATTTAAAGATCTTATAACTCATAAATACACTATACTATAAACAAGGTCCCATAACATAAAATAAAATGAGCTATAGACATGCTTTAGAATTAACTTCTGTACACATTATGATGCATAATAGCTGCTGAGATCTTTAAACAATTCATAATGTATGTTTTACTTCTCTATGTTAATAAGAATAAATTCAAAATACCACACAAAGATTTTTAAAGGCGTACATTGAAATTCCAAGAAAGCCAACCTGAATTTTGGAATGAGGATAATGATAATGGATAGTCATATAAAACTATTCAGTCTATAAAACACACAAAGCACTTTTTACATGCAAAATATTAAAATGCTAATTCTTAAACAACTTGGAAGCAAAATATTATTTGGACATATACTAAGTCTCTGTCTAACTACTAAGGGCTTCTTAGTACAGAGTGGGAGCTCATTGAAGTCTGATTCTTGTCATGCCCAAGACCAGGACAGAAGGTTCAGGCAGTAGAGAAAGAGGGAAATCACAAGCTTTTTTTTCTTCTTCTTCTTCTTTTATTTTTTTCAATTTCTACTTTTATTTTAGATACAGGGGATACATGTGCAGGTTTGCTACATGGGTATATTGAAGCCAGGTAGTGAGCATAGTACCCAATAGGTAGTTTTCCAACCCACTCCCTACTCCTTTCCCTCTAGTAAACTACAGCGTCTATTATTCCCATGTTTATATCCATGTGTGCTCAATGTTTAGCTCCCACTTAGAAGTGAGAACCTGTGGTATTTGACTTTCTGTTCCTGCATTAATTTGCTTAGGAGTATAGCCTCCAGCTCCATCCATGTTGTTGCAAAGGACTTGATTTCATTTTTTCTTTCATGTCTGTGTAGTATTCCATGATGTCTATGTAACACATTTTTTCCCTAGTTGTTTTTTTCATTTGGTTTTGTTGTTGTTGTTATTGGTTTTTTTTAACTTTTATTTTAATTTCAGGGGTACAAGTGCAGATTTGTTATATAGGTAACTTGCATGTCACAGGAGTCTGGTGTACAGATTATTTCATCACCCAAGTAGTAAGCACAGTACCAATAGATAGTTTTTCGTCCTTACCCTCCTCTCGCCCTCCACCCTCAAGTAGGCCCCAGTGTCTGTTGTTCCTTTCTTTGTGTTCATTTGCACTCAACGTTTAGCTTCCACTGATAAGAGAGAGCATGGGGCATTCAGTTTTCTGTTCCTGCCTTAGTTCACTTAGGATAATGGCCTCCAGCTGCATCCATGTTGCTGCAAAAAACATAATCTCATTCTTTTTATGGCAGTGTAGTGTTCTATGGTGTATATGTATATTTTCTTTATCCAGTCTACTGTTGATGGGCATTTAGATTGATTCCATGTCTTTGTTATTGTGAATAGTGCTTCAATGAACATATGAATGTATATGTCTTTACTGTAGAACAATTTATATTCCTTTGAGTATATACCCAATAAACGGATTTCTGGATCAAATAGTAATTCTGTTTTAAGTTAAAATAACACTATAAATCATGCTGCTATAAAGACACATGCACACGTATGTTTATTGCGGCACTATTCACAATAGCAAAGAGTTGGAACCAACCCAAATGTCCAACAACGATAGACTGGATTAAGAAAATGTGGCACATATACACCATGGAATACTATGCAGCCATAAAAAATGATGAGTTCGTGTCCTTTGTAGGGACATGGATGAAACTGGAAAACATCATTCTCAGTAAACTATCGCAAGGACAAAAAACCAAACACCGCATGTTCTCACTCATAGGTGGGAATTGAACAATGAGAACTCATGGACACAGGAAGGGGAACATCACACTCCGGGGACTGTTGTGGGGTGGGGGGAGGGGGGAGGGACAGCATTAGGAGATACACCTAATGCTAAATGACGAGTTAATGGGTGCAGGAAATCAACATGGCACATGGATACATATGTAACAAAACTGCACATTGTGCACATGTACCCTAAAACCCTAAAGTATAATAATAAAAAAAAAAAAAAAAAAAAAAAAAAAAAAAAACACATTTTGAAGTCCAGCTTTTCCAGATTTGAATCCCAGCCCCACTACTTTATAGCTCCATGACCCTGAGCAAGTCACAACTTATATAACCCTCAGTTTCCTCGCCTGCAAAATGAAAAGGATAATATCTAAATTTCATTTGAACTGACTAGCACTACATCTGGCATGTAGCAGGCCTCAATATAAGTTAAGTTCTGAAATATTTCTACTTCATATTTAATCATCCTAATAAGTAGGTGAAACAATACAGTGTGGCTTGGAATTTCAGTCTATTACATGCCAGTAGTATTACCCCATGATTATGGCTTATTCAAAGAGGGGCATGGTTGATTGAACTCTGTATCCCTTACCTAACTCTGAAGAGAAATGCCTATCTTGTGTAGGTTGAACCATTCTATCAAACAAATAGAAAGAAAACATGTTGCAATAAATTTTCCATAAAAAGTAAGACAAACCCAGATATGGTTTTGCTAGTAGGAAGAACTCCAGGCCAGAAATTAACACAGGCAACCTTTAGTTCCACTTATTCTTCTAACCAGCTGTGTCGTCTTAAGAAAATCATATACCTTCTGCCCTCTGGCCCTCGGTTTATCTGCTAAAGGGGTTTTATTTATTCCAATATTTATGGAGATTATTGTGTCAGGCTTAGATATTTTTTGAAAGAAAGTCAGGCACAATCCCTACCTGTAACTGACACTATTAGTTTCCTGTCCTATAGCCATTGTGCCTTCTACCCCAAAGTCTTCCTACATTTAAAAAAAAAAAAAGTATTTTGTTCAGGCTTCAATGTGCCCAGCTCCAAAAGGTAAGTCATGATTGCTCTAAATCAATCATGACAATTTCATTATCCTTTGCCAAATAGTCTCTTTTTCAGCCCCCTTTGCAACTAGAAATGGCTACAAGGCTTGGTTCTGGTTAATAAGGCATAAGGGAACATCTAGTAGGCTTCTGGAACAAATTTTCTTCACTAATAAAAGGAGATCCTTTTCCCACATAATATTCTGCTTACTGCTTGGGATGCTAGGGACGAAGTGCCTAGAACTCTGGTAGCCATCTTGTGACCGTGAAGCTACAAACACAAGGAAGGTGAATCAACCCACCTAGAGTGATGGAAAAGTCTTAGTCTTTAAAAGTATCATTGAGCCACTGAAAATTACCTGAGAACGTTTTACTGCATAATACATATGTTATTATGAGTTAAGCTACTGTTATTTGGGTATTGATGCGTTCGGTATTATAATGATAATCACAGCAAACTTTTTTTGGTTTTTTTCAAGATAGAGTTTTGCTCTGTTGCCTAGGCTGGAGTGCAGTGATGCCATCTCGGCTCACTGTGACCTCTGCACCCCTTGGTTCAAGAGATTCTCCTGTTTCAGCCTCCTATGTAGCTGGGATTATAGGCACCCGCCACCACACCCGGCTAATTTTTGTATTTTTAGTAGAGACAGGGTTTAGCCATGTTGGTCAGGCTGGTCACAGACTCCTGACCTCAGGTGATCCACCTGCCTCGGCCTCCCAAAGTGCTAGGATTACAGGTGTGAGCCACTGCGCCAGGCCACAGCAAATTTTATTGAGTGTTTACTTTGGCCTAGGCATTATTCTAAGGTCTCTGCATCTAACAATTCATTTAAACTTCCAAACAACCCCATGTGGCCAGCTCTATAATTATCCCCATTTTACGGTGGAAGAAAGTGATATAGAGGCAGAAAAAGTTGCAGATAGTAAAGTAGTTGGTATCTGAATCCAGGTAGTCTTAAGCAAGAATCTACAGGCTCAGTCACCACACTATAACACATTCTGCAAAGTTGTTAAAAATTATTTGTCTCAACCTGACAAAAACAAGAAATGCGGAAAGGATTCCCTATTTAATAAATGGTGCTGGGAAAACTGGCTAGCCATATGTAGAAAGCTGAAACTGGATCCCTTCCTTACACCTTATACAAAAATTAATTCAAGATGGATTAAAGACTTACATGTTAGACCTAAAACCATAAAAACCCTAGAAAAAAATCCAGGCAATACCATTCAGGACATAGGCATGGGCAAGGACTTCATGTCTAAAACACCAAAAGCAATGGCAACAAAAGCCAAAATTGACAAATGGGATCTAATTAAACCAAAGATCTTCTGCATGCAAAAGAAACTGCCATCAGAGTGAAGAGGCAGCCTACAGAATGGGAGAAAATTTTTGCAACCTACTCATCTGAGAAAGGGCTAATATCCAGAATCCACAAAGAACTCAAACAAATTTACAAGAAAAAAACAAACAACCCCATCAAATACTGGACAAAGGATATAAACAGACACTTCTCAAAAGAAGACATTTATGCAGCCAACAGACACATGAAAAAATGCTCATCATCACTGGTCATCAGACAAATGCAAATCAAAACCACAGTGAGACACCATCTCAGGCCAGTTAGAATGGCAATTATTAAAAAGTCAGGAAACAACAGGTGCTGGAGAGGATGTGGAGAAATAAGAATGCTTTTACACTGTTGGTGGCAGTGTAAATTAGTTCAACCATTGTGGAAGACAGTGTGGCGATTCCTCAAGGATCTAGAACTAGAAATACCATTTGACCCAGCAATCCCATTACTGAGTATATATCCAAAGGATTATAAACCATGCTACTATAAAGACACATGCACACGTATGTTTATTGCAGCACTATTCACAATAGCAAAGACTTGGAACCAACCCAAATGTCCATCAATGATAGACTGGATTAAGAAAATGTGGCACATATACACCATAGAATACTATGCAGCCATAAAAAAAGGATGAGTTCATGTCCTTTGCAGGGACGTGGATGAAGCTGGAAACCATCATTCTCAGCAAACCATCACAAGGACAGAAAACCAAACAATGCATGTTTTCACTCATAGGTGGGAATTGAACAATAAGATCACTTGGACACAGGGTGGGGAACATCACACACTGGGGCCTGTCAGGGGTTGGGGGCCTGGGGGAGGGATAGCATTAAGAGAAATACCTAATGTAAATGATGAGTTGATGGGTGCAGCAAACCAACATGGCACATGTATACCTATGTATCGAACCTGCATGTTTTGCCCATGTACCCTAGAACTTAAAGTATAATAAATAAATAAATTTAGGTACAAAAATGGGAAATGGATTCTTAAGAAAATAATTAAACCAAAAATAAAGAGGATGAAAGAAAAATAAATTATTTCTCGCTTATTTAAAAAAAAGAATAAGAATTAACTTCTGATTGTAAGAGTATTCAAGTCCTTTAAAAGATAGTTAATATCAGGGCATCATAGACTCATTGTGTGCTGATAAAATTATTTTGGATAAAACGGTAAAGGATGAGTCATTCTACCTTTTATTAAAGAAGAAAGAATCCACATTCCACGCACTTCATGAGGGAGCAATTAACTACAAGAGAACTAAGTTATTGAGTATAAACCATGTGCTCTATTCTCCCATGCAATTATCTGTGCAAAGTTTGTATCCTGTTGTAAAAGTCACTGACATCTAGGGCCATCATACATAGCTGCACAGACTATGTACTACACAACCCTGGGGGACACCCCTGGAGTTGTGCAGTGTGGCAGCTCTGCTGACATTGCCCTTGTGCCCTCTTGTTTTCTTGCTATAGTCCTCATACTTTACTGATACTTTTAGAATAATTGAAGTGCTCAGCCAAGTGACTTGGAAGCAAGATAAAAGCTGAACATAGCATACACAATGTATACGCAGGCACACACACACATGCACACGCAAACTGCCACACACAGGTCCACATGACCACAATGGCACACTGATTTTATCAAAGCATTTTCCCACTTCCTAATGCAAACTAAGTCTATCTGTATAAGAAATGGACCAAAGGCCATCTTCAGTGGCACTACCATCTGAACTCAACCCCAAACAGAGCCATTGACTTTATCTAGAATTTCAAGATTATTCTAGCTTCTTAGCCAGTCAGGACAAGTTTAGAAAGCTTCTCAGGAATATAACCACATAAATTAGTAATAGCTTTGAATCAGTCTTGTAGCCAATAAATGTGGTATCTCAACTGCCAAGTATTTAGTTATTTTATTGTGTTTACTCTGTATCAGGTATTGTGCTGAGTAGTTTACCTTTGTTATTTCATTAAATCTTTTCTACGTAGGTAACGTGCACATTATACAAATGGAAAATCTGAAGCTCAAATAAGCTAGCAAGTTGCAGCATATACTGCTGGTTTCCTATCCCTTCTTTCTTCCTAACCGAGCACCAATTTTGTTCAGATATCTACTCTGCATCAAAAGATTAAGTGTGATACTCATCCCAAGCTCTTAGAGTAGATCTTTTTTAGTCTAAGTTAATCATAGCGATCATGTTTTCCTATTATGATTGATTTATAAATGGACATATTAGCCTATTCTGGTCAGTGAAAAGTGAGAAGAAGTTTGCTGTGGCATTTTTTGAAAAGTTGTATCACTCCTACAGAAGAGACATGGAAGGAAACTAATCTCTCTTCCTGGAGACTTTCTTGCCTGGATGTGATACCTAGAACTGCTGCTGCCATCTTTCTGCCAACTTGAATATTAAACCAACTTGCTGAAAAAAGCAAAAGAATACGAAAAGAATCACAGAGAGATAGAGTCAGAGCCCTGGCACGTTAGACATAGGAAACACTTACTTTCAGTATTTATTGATGTGTGAGAAAATAAACAATCTTATCCTTAAATGTAACCAGAGTTGAGTTTTCTATTAAGTGTGTTTTTATTAAGTGTTGGAAAAAATAAGTGGTAGACCTGGGATTTGAACACAGTTCTGTCTATTGCCAGTACTGGTGCCCTAAACCATAACATACTTCCTGTGAGTGCTCAATGCCTCTATATGGATAAAGCATAGGCACGACATTGCCTCATATCCCTCCCAGCACACTCACACACACATACACATTTGCCCAATCCTGTGAAACTCAGCCTTTGACTTATTTACCCCATCCAGCACCATCTTACTACTTGAGCTTATCCAAAAATTTGCTTATTTGGTGGAGACAGAAAATCGGTTAGCTTTTGATAACCAAGCCCAATTCAAGATTCAAGCCCCATCTAAACTCAGTCACTGGAAAGGCCATTTCTTAGAACCATCACCACCAATACTGCCACCAATGACTGAAAAAGAAGATTACAAATGTACTTACATTGTTAAACATGTTAGATGACATTTAGCATGTATCTACTACCATTGTTTAGAGAATCTGAAATTCCCTACTTTGCTTCAACCTGGATGATCCAGAGCTTTTGCTCAAATAAAACTTTTTCCTTCATTACTATATGCTTTCTTTAGAGAGCCCAAATAGCAGATCTTAGAGTTTCTGTCATTTGAAACAATGTTAGGAAACTCAATACCAAAAAAAAAAAACCTTAGATTTATAGCTTTGTCATCAAGATCACCAACTTCCTTCTGGAACATTAAGACAGTATCCACTGCTATTCAAAGAAGGAAAAGAAATTAATATTAATTGTGTATCTATGCCAGGTTCTGTGCTAAACATTATATTATCTCACATTATACTAAAAATAACCCTACGATATAGGAATTTCTGTTTCCTCAATTGAAAAATGAACAAATGAAAGTAAGTTTATGTAATTGCCTTTAGGCAATACAGCTAGTAAAATATAGAGCCAGAATTAGAAACCTCTGCAAAGGAAAAGACCATCCACAGGTACTCTGAAATATCCTGGCCTGCTTTTCTAATTAAACGAGTACACTTATTGGATCTTAGCTTCAGCCTTTGAAGGAATTTTTGCCAAAGATGGTGTCCATGCTCTCCCTGCCAGACACATTGCCCAGTGCATTGGTGAGGGGGAAGCATAAAAAGAAATTAGATATGACTATTGTAAAAGATTTAATAATAGTCATGACTGCAGAGAAAGAAGTAATCTGAGTCATTTTCTACCTTAAAAGAAAGTGTGGGTCAGGAAATTGCTAAGGTTAAACCAAGTCTAGGGCTCATCATAATTCAGCACCATGGGCAGCGAAAGAGGGGCAATAAAACTGAAATATGAGACAGACAAGAGATAAAAGAAGAAAGAAAATGCTTAACTCCCAGGTTCCTCCAAAGGAATTTCAAACTGTCCAGGGTTTTATTCACCCTTTCATTCAGTGCTATTTATCTTCCTTATGCTATCAAAACTCCTTCCTGCAGAAAAGCTATTCTCCCTCATATCTGACATTGCAAATTACTTCCTCTAAGAGGCCCAAACCAGTTTGTTTAATTTCTACAGTGGCTTTACTGGCACAGGTGTCAATCATTTCTCTAAGAAGTACTTTGAGAAGCATGCGGTAGGGGATAATTGCTGTCTTCTGGTAGAGGTCAAGCAGCATCTAAGACCAGGAGGAATGTGGTACTAGATTCATCTGCATGACAGTATGCAAGCAAAAATTATTTTCATTTTACTAATATCAGAGGGAGTATTTTAAACCTGCAAAGTGGAGACTCTGATAAAATGCCAACTGTGACTCTACATTCTTCATTAAACTACAAAAACAGCCCCAGATTGGTCATCAGGCCTGAGGAAGGGGTATTGGGAACAAAAATGGGGTAAAATAGGAGTATATTGTGACGACAGGCAGTAATGGGGGGAGCCCAGGAATCTACATTGAAGACAAAGATGAAAATTTCTGGAATAGAATAGTGTATCATATGAAGTCACTAAGTGATTTGTAAGTACATTCAACCTATTGTCAAGCCAAGCTTCACATTTATAATATACCTAGACCAGTTGTAGAGTTTCTCTAGTGCTCACATTCCAACAGATCCTCAGTTCCACTCTGACCAGACCCACTCAGTGACCTTCATTGGATCATCCTGCTCTGTGCTTATACTATTCTCTAAAAAGTAAACATTAATGGGCAAAGATGTCACAACTTTAACATTCCTAATAAGCTTGTGAAAAACTTCAAATCAAAGTTCCATATTTCAAAAAAAATGGGGATAAAGATTTGTTTGTATTATGGTAGGAAAAGAAAACTACTGTTGTACTGTTTTCTAAGGAAAAGTTTTCCTCTGTCTGAGAAAGTTGTACTCCTCAGTGGAATAGAAATGTATGCCTAAAGCATTGTAGAGAGAATAGAATATCTACTTAAGCTATCTGATCATCCAAACCAGCCACAGAGGTAGCTATCCATAGGGTGACAGATATGAGATGATACACATCCTTAGGCCCAGAGTTAAATTCCAACCTTATTTATGAATGTTGGGAGAGCCTAAATTCAACAGATTGGACTAAAAGAGTACTTCCCATAGTAGTATACTAACTGGTATTACTGAAAGAGGTTCAGAAGTCAACTAAGTTCAGAAAATCCTGGGAACAATTTTTTACTGAAGCACTTCTCAAGAGACCTTAACCTATTCATACGCATTGTGGATTTCCAAGAGTGGTCATATATTACACAGAATTTTCCAAAGTCTTTGCTACCATGAGGTTCATGGGGGCAAATTTCTCGATTTTCCAGCCTGGTTTCATGGGAAGTTAGCATACACGATCCAAAGACAATATTGCCATATTGAAGCTTGCACTTAACTACCGATGTAATAACCAGATGATAACAGATATCTTAACTGTCAAAAGAAAAACATAAGACAAGGAAGCCGAGTCCTTTAATAACTATAATTTCTGTGACTGATAATGTTTGTTGGTGTGTCAAGTGGAGATAGTATAATATTTGAACAGAAGATGATTTAACTGAGAGAACAGACTCAAAGACTGTGACTGTAATGTGAAATTATATGAGGTTGACTAAAACCTGCAAGCAACGATGGCCCTTCATGCAGAGGAACTGCGATTCCTTTTTTTGTAAAACTCTCTTAGAATAAAGACCTCTTCATGGAGACACTGCTGCATTCAGTCCAAGAATCAAACAGAGGATAATATTTATCATAAAGTTACTTTTATGCAAATTATTCTTTTCTGGAGGTGGACTAAAAAGCAATCATGTCTTAAGGCCCTACTTTTTTTTCTTAAAGTCTTAAAATTATACTTCAAAATTGAAGTTATAAAGTTATAAATCTGGCTGACACAGTACCCTATGTGAATGGCCAACTTTGCAGCAATTTAGTATCATTATTATCAGAAAATAACTGTATTCAGATAGTCATATTCGAATTGTTTTTATAAAATAATGAAATCAAACAATATATATCTATGTATATCATTCCTATAAATATTTATCTGTTACACATACACACTAGTAGCACAAGAAGAGAGAATTAAATTTTTCCCTAAAAGCCAATTTGGAACAAGTCATGCAACAGATACAAATTTTCTACCAATCCAAAATTAACATTAAATTAGTCTTCAATTATAATTTCTTGTAGAAATGGATCAGTTCTAACTTAGCTTCCTTCTAATGTCCCTTCTCTCTAATACACTGAAATTTCTCTGGAAGAGATGATAATACTGCCACAACTTGCCAAATAAATTTTGAACACCTTGAGCACTTTGTTAATAAAATGACACAGTAAGGCATCTAATGCCTTCAGGCCTAGAATAGACTTTGGGAGAACAGCCCATGATCTCATTCCCATTAAGTCCAAGATGAAATGGTTAGGGGGCAGAAAATGAGTCAACGGAGCCTGAGGTCTCTGCCCTTATGAACCTCATGGTAGCAAAGACATATGGATCTCATCACTTTTCACTCTGCAAACATAATTAGTGGCTGACATTAATTTCTTCTTGTTGGAAAGAAACATGAAGTTTCACTTTTGTTTTAATAACAGTTATGCCTCCCTGGAGATTGAGTCTTCTGTCAAGTCTGAAAGCAGCCAAAATGCAGAGTTTTACAGTCATACGCTCCATAATTTCTGCATACCTAGATCTCTAAATCTGAAATTGTAACCTATCCTAGGAGGCCACTCTTAATTCCCAACAGCTTGGTTACTACATACTGTACTTGTCATTTAGCAGCACCTAGTAGAGTGCCTATCACATAGCAAGTACTCAATATGTATTTGTGAAATGAAGGACAGCACCAGAATTGGGGGTAGTTTTTTTTTCTTCTAAAAAAAAAAAAAAAAAAAAAAAAAAAACAGGATACATGTGCAGAATGTGCAGGTTTCTTACATAGGTATACGTGTGCCATGGGGCTTTGCTGCACCCATCGACCCATCCTCTAAGTTCCCTCCCCTCATCCCTCACCACCCCACCAGACCCTGTATGTGTGGTTCCCTTCTCTGTGTCTATGTGTTCTCAATGTTCAACTCCCACTTATGAGCGAGAACATGTGGTGTTCAGTTTTTTGTTCCTCTATTAGTTTGCTGAAGATAATGGCTTCCAGCTTCATCCATGTCCTTGCAAAGAACATGACTTCATTCCTTTTTATGGCTGCATAGTACTCCATGGTGTATATGTACCACATTTTCTTTATCCAGTCTATCACTGATGAGCATTTCGGCTGGTTCGATGACTTTGCTATTATAAACAGTGCTGCAATAAACATACATGAGCATGCGTGTTTATTGTAGAATGATTTACATTTCTTTGGGTCTATACCCAGTAATGGGATTGCTGGGCAAATGGTATTTCTTGTCCTAGATCATTGAGGAATTGCCACACTGTCTTCCACAATGGTGAAGTAATTTACATTCCCACCAACAGTTTAAAAGCATTTCTACCCCACAGCCTTGCCAACATCTATTGTTTCCTGACTTTTTTTTGTTTGTTTTATTATACGTTAAGTTTTAGGGAACATGTACACAACATGTAGGTTAGTTACATATGTATACACGTGCCACGTTGGCGTGCTGAACCCAGAAACTCGTCATTTAACATTAGGTATATCTCCAAATGCTACCCCTCCCCCCTCCCCCCACACCACAACAGGCCCCAGAGTGTGAGTTCCCCTTCCTGTGTCCATGTGTTCTCACTGTTCAATTCCCACTTATGAGTGAGAACATGCAGTGTTTGTTTTTTTGTCCTTGCAATAGTTTGCTGAGAATGATGGTTTCCAGCTTCATCCATGTCCCTACAAAGGATATTAACTCATCATTCTTTACAGCTGCATAGTATTCCATGGTGTATATGTGCCACATTTTCCTAATCCAGTCTATCACTGTTGGACATGTGGCTTGGTTCCAAGTCTTTGCTATTGTGAATAGTGCCGCAATAAACATACGTGTGCATGTGAATTTATAGCAGCATGATTTATAATCCTTTGTGTATATACCCAGTAATGGGATCGCTGGGTCAAATGGTATTTCTAGTTCTAGATCACTGAGGAATTGCCACATTGTCTTCCACAATGGTTGAACTAGTTTACAGTCCCACCAACCGTGTAAAAGTGTTCCTATTTCTCCACATCCTCTCCAGCACCTGTTGTTTCCTGAATTTTAATAATCCCAATTCTAACTGGTGTGAGATGGTATCTCACTGTGGTTTTGATTTGCATTTGTCTGATGACCAGTGATGATGAGCATTTTTTCATGTGTTTTTTGGCTGCATAAATGTCTTCTTTTGAGAAGTGTCTGTTCATGTCCTTTGCCCACTTTTTGTTGGGGTTGTTTGTTTTTTTCTTGTAAATTCCTTTGAGTTCATTGTAGATTCTGGATATTAGCCCTTTGTCAGATGAGTAGATTGCAAATATTTTCTCCCATTCTGTAGGTTGCCTGTTCACTCTAATGGTAGTTTCTTTTGCTTTGCAGAAGCTCTTTAGTTTAATTATATCCCATTTGTCAATTTTGGCTTTTGTTGCTATCGCTTTTGGTGTTTTAGACATGAAGTCCTTGCCCATGCCTATGTCCTCAATGGTATTCCCTAGGTTTTCCTCTAGAGTTTTTATGGTTTTAGGTCTAACATGTAAGTCTTTAATCCATCTTGAATTAATTTTTGTATAAGGTGTAAGGAAGGGATCCAGTTTCAGCTTTCTACATATGGCTAGCCAGTTTTCCCAGTACCATTTATTAAATAGGGAATCCTTTCCCCATTGCTTGTTTTTGTCAGGTTTGTCAAAGATCAGATGGTTGTAGATATGCAGCATTATTTCTGAGGGCTCTGTTCTGTTCCATTGTTCTATATCTCTGTTTTGGTACCAGTACCATGCTGTTTTGGTTACTGTAGCCTTGTAGTATAGTTTGAAGTCAGGTAGCGTGATGCCTCCAGCTTTGTTCTTTTGGCTTAGGATCGACTTGGCAATGTGGGCTCTTTTCTGGTTCCACATGAACTTTAAAGTAGTTTTTTCCAATTCTGTGAAGAAAGTCATTGGTAGCTTGATGGGGATGGCATTGAATCTATACATTACTTTGGGCAGTATGGCCATTTTCACGATATTGATTCTTCCTACCCATGAGCATGGAATGTTCTTCCATTTCTTTGTATCCTCTTTCATTTCCTTGAGCAGTGGTTTGTAGTTCTCCTTAAAGATGTCCTTCACGTCCCTTGTAAGTTGGATTCCTAGGTATTTTATTCTCTTTGAAGCAATTGTGAATGGGAGTTCACTCATGATTTGGCTCTCCGTTTGTCTGTTATTGGTGTATAAGAATGCCTGTGATTTTTGCACGTTGATTTTGTATCCTGAGACTTTGCTGAAGTTGCCTTTCAGCTTGAGGAGATTTTGGGCTGAGACGATGGCGTTTTCTAGATATACAATCATGTCATCTGCAAACAGGCACAATTTGACTTTCTCTGTTCCTAATTGAATGTCCTTTATTTCCTTCACCTGCCTGATTGCACTGGACACAACTTCCAATACTATGTTGAATAGGAGTGGTGAGAAAGGGCATCCCTGTCTTGTGCCAGTTTTCAAAGGGAATGTTTCCAGTTTTTACCCATTCAGTATGACATTAGCTGTGGGTTTCTCATAGGTAGCTCTTATTATTTTTTTTTCCTTATGACAATTTTATTTTTTTATTTTATTTTATTTATTTTTTTTTTTTTTACGTTCACTTTCAATTTATTTTTAAAGACCCAGTTCAAGCTTCCGTCCATTCTTCATTGATCTTCTAACTTTTTTGCGGGGAATACTTACAACAATCCTAAATGTAAAACACAGCCTTAATATCAGTACAATCAAGCACCACATAACATTGTTTTGGTCAACAATGGACAGTTTATATAACCATGATCTCATAAGATTACACTGGAGATGAAAAAATCCTATGGTTTAGTGACACTGTAGCAGTTGTAACATCATAGGACAACACAATACTCACAAGTTTGTGGTGCTGCTGATGTAAACAAACCTACACTGACTGTCATATGAAGGTATAGCACATACAGATATGTATAATACATAATACTCAATGATGACAATAGATGACTATGTTACAGTTTACATTTATACTATACTTTTTTTTTCTTTTTTTTTTTTATTACTATACTTTAGGGTTTTGGGGTACATGTGCACAATGTGCAGGTTTGTTACATATGTATCCATGTGCCATGTTGATTTCCTGCACCCATTAACTCGTCATTTAGCATTAGGTGTATCTCCTAATGCTGTCCCTCCCCCCTCCCCCCACCCCATAACAGTCCCCGGAGTGTGATGTTCCCTTTCCTGTGTCCATGAGTTCTCATTGTTCAATTCCCACCTATGAGTGAGAACATGCGGTGTTTGGTTTTTTGTCCTTGCGATGGTTTGTTGAGAATGATGGTTTCCAGTTTCATCCATGTCCCTACAAAGGACATGAACTCATCATTTTTTATGGCTGCATAGTATTCCATGGTGTAAATGTGCCACATTTTCTTAATCCACTCTATCGTTGTTGGACATTTGGGTTGGTTCCAAGTCTTTGCTATTGTGAATAGTGCCACAATAAACATATGTGTGCATGTGTCTTTATAGCAGCATGATTTATAATCCTTTGGGTATATGCCCAGTAATGGGATGGCTGGGTCAAATGGTATTTCTAGTTCCAAAGCCCTGAGGAATCGCCACACTGACTTCCACAATGGTTGAACTAGTTTACGGTCCCACCAACAGTGTAAAAGTGTTCCTATTTCTCCACATCCTGTCCAGCACCTGTTGTTTCCTGACTTTTTAATGATCACCATTCTAACTGGTGTGAGATGGTATCTCATTGTGGTTTTGATTTGCATTTCACTGATGGCCAGTGATGATGGGCATTTTTTCATGTGTATTTTGGCTGCATAAATGTCTTCTTTTGAGAAGTGTCTGTTCATATCCTTTGCCCACTTTTTGATGGGGTTGTTTGTTTTTTTCTTGTCAACTTGTTTGAGTTCATTGTAGATTCTGGATATTAGCCCTTTGTCAGATGACTAGGTTGCAGAAATTTTCCCAGCACCATTTATTAAATAGGGAAACCTTTCCCCATTGCTTGTTTTTGTCAGGTTTGTCAAAGATCAGATAGTTGTAGATATGTGGCATTATTTCTGATGGCTCTGTTCTGTTCCATTGGTCTATATCTCTGTTTTGGTACCAGTATCATGCTGTTTTGGTTACTGTAGCCTTGTAGTATAGTTTGAAGTCAGGTAGCATGATGCCTCCAGCTTTGTTCTTTTGACTTAGGATTGACTTGGCGATGAGGGCTCTTTTTTGGTTCCATATGAACTTTAAAGTAGTTTTTTCCAATTCTGTGAAGAAAGTCATTGGTAGCTTGATGGGGATGGCATTGAATCTATACATTACCTTGGGCAGTATGGCCATTTTCACGATATTGATTCTTCCTACCCATGAGCATGGAATGTTCTTCCATTTGTTTGTATCCTCTTTTATTTCATTGAGCAGTAGTTTGTAGTTCTCCTTGAAGAGGTCCTTCACGTCCCTTGGAAGTTGGATTCCTAGGTATTTTATTCTCTTTGAAGCAATTGTAAATGGGAGTTCACTCATTATTTTGCTCTCTGTCTGTTATTTGTGTATAAGAATGCTTGTGATTTTTGCACATTGATTTTGTATCCTGAGACTTTGCTGAAGTTGCTTATCAGCTTAAGGAGATTTTGGGCTGACACGATGGAGTTTTCTAGATATACAATCATGTCATCTGCAAACAGGGACAATTTGACTTCCTCTTTTCCTAATTGAATACCCTTTATTTCCTTCTCCTGCCTAATTACCCTGGCCAGAATTTCCAACACTATGTTGAATAGGAGTGGTGAGAGAGGGCATCCCTGTCTTGTGCCAGTTTTCAAAGGGAATGCTTCCAGTTTTTGCCCATTCAGTATGATATTGGCTGTGGGTTTGTCATAGATAGCTCTTATTATTTTGAGATATATCCTATCAATACCTAATTTGTTGAGAGTTTTTAGCATGAAGCGTTGTTGAATTTTGTCAAAGGCCTTTTCTGCATCTATTGAGATAATCATGCGGTTTTTGTCATTGGCTCTATTTATATGCTGCATTATGATTATGATTATTGATTTGCATATCTTCCACCAGCCTTGCATCCCAGGGATGAAGCCCACTTGATCATAGTTGATAAGCTTTTTGATGTGCTGCTGGATTCGGTTTGCCAGTATTTTATTGAGGACTTTTGCATCGATGTTCATCAGGGATATTTGTCTAAAATTCTCTTTTTTTGTTGTGTCTCTGCCAGCCTTTGGTATCAGAGTGATGCTGGCCTCATAAAATGAGTTAGGGAGGATTCCCTCTTTTTCTATTGATTGGAATAGTTTCAGAAGGAATGATACCAGCTCCTTCTTGTACCTCCGGCAGAATTCGGCTGTGAATCCATCTGTTCCTGGACTTTTTTTGGTTGGTAAGCTATTAATTATTGCCTCAATTTCAGAGCCTGCTATTGGTCTATTCAGAGATTCAACTTCTTCCTGGTTTAGTCTTGGGAGGGTGTATCTGTCGAGGAATTTATCCATTTCTTCTAGATTTTCTAGTTTATTTGCATGGAGGTGTTTATAGTATTCCCTGACGGTAGTTTGTATTTCTGTGGGATCGGTAGTGATATCCCCTTTGTCATTTTTTATTGCATCTATTTGTTTCTTCTCTCTTTTCTTCTTTATTAGTCTTGCTAGCGGTCTATCAATTTTGTTGATCTTTTCAAAAAACCAGCTCCCAGATTCATTGATTTTTTGAAGAGTTTTTTGTGTTTCTATTTCCTTCAGTTCTACTCTGATCTTAGTTATTTCTTGCTTTCTGCTAGCTTTTGAATGTGTTTGCTCTTGCTTCTCTAGTTCTTTTAATTGTGATGTTAGAGTGTCAATTTTTGATCTTTCCTGCTTTCTCTTGTGGGCATTTAGTGCTATAAATTTCCCGCTACACACTGCTTTGAATGTGTCCCACAGATTTTGGTATGTTGTGTCTTTGTTCTCGTTGGTTTCAAAGAACATCTTTATTTCTGCCTTCATTTTGTTATGTACCCAGTAGTCATTCAGGAGCAGGTTGTTCAGTTTCCATGTAGTTGAGCAGTTTTGAGTGAGTTTCTTAATCCTGAGTTCTAGTTTGATTGCACTGTGGTCTGAGAGACAGTTTGTTATAATTTCTGTTCTTTTACATTTGCTGAGGAGTGCTTTACTTCCAACTATGTGGTCAATTTTGGAATAAGTGTGGTGTGGTGCTGAGAAGAATGTATATTCTGTTGATTTGGGGTGGAGAGTTCTGTAGATGTCTATTAGGTCCACTTGATGCAGAGCTGAGTTCAATTCCTGGATATCCTTTTTAACTTTCTGTCTCGTTAATCTGTCTAACGTTGACAGTGGGGTGTTAAAGTCTCCCATTATTATTGAGTGGGTCTAAGTCTCTTTGTAGGTCTCTAAGGACTTGCTTTATGAATCTGGGTGCTCCTGTATTGGGTGCATATATATTTAGGATAGTTAGCTCTTCTTGTTGAATTGATCCCTTTACCATTATGTAATGGCCTTCTTTGTCTCTTTTGATCTTTGTTGGTTTAAAGTCTATTTTATCAGAGACTAGGATTGCAACCCCTGCCTTTTTTTGTTTTCCATTTGTTTGGTAGATCTTCCTCCATCCCTTTATTTTGAGCCTATGTGTGTCTCTGAACGTGAGATGGGTTTCCTGAATACAGCACGCTGATGGGTGTTGACTCTTTATCCAATTTGCCAGTCTGTGTCTTTTAACTGGAGCATTTAGCCCATTTATGTTTAAGGTAAATATCGTTATGTTTGAATTTGATCCTGTCATTATGATGTTAGCTGGTTATTTTGCTCATTAGTTGATGCAGTTTCTTCCTAGCATTGAAGGACTTTACAATTTGGCATGTTTTTGCAGTGGCCGGTACTGGTTGTTCCTTTCCATGTTTAGTGCTTCCTTCAGGAGCTCTTTTAGGGCAGACCCGGTAGTGACAAAATCTCTCAGCATTTGCTTGTCTGTAAAGTATTTGATTTCTCCTTCACTTATGAAGCTTAGTTTGGCGGGATATGAAATTCTGGATTGAAAATTCTTTTCTTTAAGAATGTTGAATATTGTTCCCCACTCTCTTCTGGCTTGTAGAGTTTCTGCCAAGAGATCAGCTGTTAGTCTGATGGGCTTCCCTTTGTGGGTAACCCGACCTTTCTCTCTGGCTGCCCTTAATATTTTTTCCTTCATTTCAACTTTGGTGAATCTGACAATTATGTGTCCAGGAGTGGCTCTTCTTGAGGAGTATCTTTGTGGCGTTCTCTGTATTTCCTGAATTTGAATGTTGGCCTGCCTTGCTAGATTGGGGAAGTTCTCCTGGATAATATCCTGCAGAGTGTTTTCCAACTTGGTTCCATTCTCCCCATCACTTTCAGGTACACCAATCAGACGTAGATTTGGTCTTTTCACATAGTCCCATATTTCTTGAAGGCTTTGTTCATTTCTTTTTGTTCTTTTTTCTCTAAACTTCTCTTCTCCTTCATTTCATTCATTTGATCTTCCATCACTGATACCCTTTCTTCCAGTTGTTTGAATCAGCCACAGAGGCTTGTGCATTCATCACATAGTTCTTGTCCCTTGGTTTTCAGCCCCATCAGGTCCTTTAAGGACTTCTCTGCATTGGTTATTCTAGTCAGCCATTCATTTAATTATTTTTCAAGGTTTTTAAACTTCTTTGCCATGGGTTCCAACTTCCTCCTTTAGCTCGTAATAGTTTGATCATCTGAAGCTGTCTTCTCTCAACTTGTCAAAGTCATTCTCCATCAAGCTTTGTTCCATTGCTGGTGAGGAGCTGTGTTCTTTGGAGGAGGAGAGGCACTCTGATTTTTAGAGTTTCCAGTTTTTCTGCTCTGTTTTTTCCCCATCTTTGTGGTTTTATCTACCTTTGGTCACTGATGATGGTGACGTACAGATGGGGTTTTGGTGTGGATGTCCTTTCTGTTTGTTAGTTTTCCTTCTAACAGTCAGGACCCTCAGCTGCAGGTCTGTTGGAGTTTGCTGGAGGTCCATTCCAGACCCTGTTTGCCTGGGTGTCAGCAGCGGAGGCTGCAGAACAGTGGATATTGGTGAACAGCCTATGTTTCTGCCTGATCGTTTCTCTGGAAGTTTTGTCTCAGAGGAGTACCCGGCCGTGTGAGGTGTCAGTCCACCCCTACTGGGGGGTGCCTCCCAGTTAGGCTACTCGGTGGTCAGGGACCCACTTGAGGAGGCAGTCTGTCCGTTCTCAGATCTCCAGCTGCGTGCTGGGAGAACCACTACTCTCTTCAAAGCTGTCAGACAGGGACATTTAAGTCTGCAGAGGATTCTGCTGCCTTTTGTTTGGCAGTGCCCTGCCCCCAGATGTGGAGTCTACAGAGGCAGACAGGCCTTCTTGAGCTGTGGTGGGCTCCACCCAGTTCGAGCTTCCTGGCCTGGCCGCTTTGTTTACCTACTCAAGCCTGGGCAATGGCGGGCGCCCCTCCCCCAGCCTCGCTGCCGCCTTGCAGTTTGATCTGACTGCTGTGCTAGCAATGAGCGAGATTCCGTCGGAGTAGGACCCTCCAAGCTAGGCGTGGGATATAATCTTCTGGTGTACCTTTTGCTAAGACAGTTGGAAAATGCAGTAGTGGGGTGGGAGTGACCTGATTTTCCAGGTGCCATCTGTCACCCCTTTCTTTGACTAGGAAAGGGAATTCCCTGACCCCTTGCACTTCCCAGGTGTGCCTCACCCTGCTTTGGCTCATGCTCAGTGCACTGCACCCACTATCCTGTACCCACTTTCTGACACTCCCCAATGAGATGAACCCGGTACCCCAGTTAGAAATGCAGAAATCACCCATCTTCTGCGTGGCTCACACTGGGAGCTGTAAACTGGAGCTGTTCCTATTTGGCCATCTTGGCTCCACCCTCCTGACTTTTTAATAATTGACATTCTGACTGGCATGAGATGGTATCTCATTGTGGTTTTGATTTGCATTTCTCTGTTGATCAGAAATGTTGAGCTTTTTTTCCTATGTTTGTTGGCCACATAAATGTCTTCTTTTGAGAAATGTCTGTTCATATCCTTTGCCCGGTTTTTGATGGGGTTGTGTGTTTTTTCTTGTAAATATGTTTAAGTTCCTTTTAAATTCTGGATATTAGACCTTTGTCAGATGGGTAGATTGCAAAAGTTTTCTCCCATTATGTAGACTGCCTGTTCACTCTGATGATAGTTTCTTTTGCTGTGCAGAAGCTCTTGAGTTTAACTGGATCTCATTTGTCAATTTTGGTTTTTGTTGCAGTTGCTTTGGCATTTTTGTCATGAAGCTTTCCCTATGCCTATGTCCTGAGTGGTATTGCCTAGGTTTTCTGCTAGAGTTTTTATGATTTTGGGTTTTACATTTAAGTCTTTAATCCATTTTGAGTTAATTTTTGTACATAGTGTAAGGAAGGGGTACCGTTTCAGTTTTCTGCATATGGCTAACCAGTTTTCCCAGCACCATTTACTGAATAGGAGATCCTTTCCCCATTGCTTGTTTTTGTCAGGTTTGTTGAAGATCAGATGGTTGTAGATGTGTGGTGTTATTTCTGAGGTCTCTGTTCTGCTCCATTGGTCTGTATATTTTGGTACCAGTACCATGCTGTTTTGGTTATTGTAGTCTTGTAGCATAGTTTGATATCAGGTAGTATTATGCCTCCAGTTTTGTTCTTTTGGCTTGGGATTGTCTTGGCTATATGGGGCTTATTCGATTCCATATGAAATTTAAAATAGTTTTTTTTCTAATTCTGTGAAGAATGTCCATGGTAGTTTGATAGGAATAGCATCAAATCTATAAATTACTTTGGGCAGCATGGCCATTTTCATGATATTGATTCTTCCTCTCCATGAGAATGGAATGTTTTCCACTTGTTTGTGTCCTCTCTTATTTCCTTGAGCAGTGGTTTGTAGTTCTCCTTGAACAGGTCCTTCACATCCCTTGTTAGCTGTATTCCTACATATTTTTTTCTCTTTTTAGCGATTGTGAATTGAAGTTCATTCATGATTTGGCTCTCTGCTTGCCTACTGTTGGTGTAAAGGAATGCTTGTGATTTTTGCACACTGATTTTTTATCCTGAGACTTTGCTGAAGTTGCTTATCATTTCAAGAAGTTTTGGGGCTGAGATGATGGGGTTTTCTAGATATACAATCATGTCATCTGCAAACAGACAACTTGACTTCCTCTCTTCCTATTTGAATATCCTTCATTTCTTTCTCTTGCCTGATTGCCCAGGCCAGAACTTCCAATACTATGTTGAATAGGAGGTGTGAGAGAGGGCATCCTTGTCTTGTGCTGGTTTTCAAAGGGAATGCTTCCAGCTTTTGCCCATTCAACATGATATTGGCTGTGGGTTTGTCATAAATAGCTCTTATTATTTTGAGATATGTTCCATCAATACCTAGTTTATTTAGAGTTTTTAACATGAGGGGATGTTGAATTTTATCAAACGGCTTTTCTGCGTCTACTAAGAATGTGATTTTTTGTCATTGGTTCTGTTTATGTGTTGAATTATGTGTATTGATTCACATATGTTGAACCAGCTGTGCATCCCAGGGATGAAGTGAACTTGATCATGGTGGATAAGTTTTTTGATGTGCTGCTGGATTCAGTTTGCTAGTATTTTACTGAAGATTTTCACATCAATGTTCATCAGAGATATTGGCCTGAAGTTTTCTTTTTTGTTGTTGTGTCTCTGCCAGCCAGTATCAGGATGATGCTGGCTTCATAAAATGAGTTAGGGAGGAGTCCCTTCTTTTTAGTTATTTGGAATAGTTTCAGAAGGAATGGAACCAGCTCCTCTTTGTATTTCTGGTAGAATTCAGCTGTGAATCTATCTGATCCTGGGCTTTTATTGGTTGGTATGCTATTAAATACTGCCTCAATTTCAGAGCTTGTTATTGGTCTATTCAAGGATTTGACTTCTTCCTGGTTTAGTCTTGGTAGGGTGTATGCATTCAGGAATTTATCCACTTCTAGATTTTTAGTTTATTTTGCAAAGAGATGTTTATAGTATTCTTTGGTCATAGTTTATATTTCTGTGGGGTCAGTGGTGATATCCCCTTTATCATTTTTTACTGTGTCTATTTGATTCTTCTCTCCCTTCTTATTAGCCTAGCTAGTGGTCTATCTATTTTGTTAATTTTTTCAAAAAACCAGCTCCTGGACTCATTGATTTTTTTGGAGGGTTTTTCATGTCTCTGTCTCCTTCAATTCTTCTCTAATCTTAGTTAATTTTTGTCTTCAGCTAGATTTTGGATTAGTTTGCTCTTGCATCTCTGGCTCTTTTAATTGTGATGTTAGGGTGTCATTTGAGCTCTTTCTAGCTTTCTGATTTGGGCATTTAGTTGCAAATTTCCCCCTTACCACTGCTTTAGCTGTGTCCCAGAGATTCAGGTACATTGTCTCTTTGTTCTCATTGGTTTCAAAGAACTTCTTGATTTCTTCCTTAATTTCATTATTTACCCAGGAGTCATTCAGGAGGAGGTTCTTCAATTTCCATGAAGTTACGTGGTTTTGAGTGAGTTTCTTAATCCTCAGCTCTAGTTTTATTACACTTTGGTCTGAGAGACTGTTATGATTTCAGCTCTTTTGCATTTACTGAGGAGCATTTTACTTCCAGTTATGTGGTCAATTTTAGAATAAGTGCCATGTGACACTGAGAAGAATGTATATTCTCTTGATTCGGGGTGGAGATTTCTGTAGATGTCTACTAGGTCCACTTCATGCAGAGCTGAGTTCAAGTCCTGAATATCCTTGTTAATTTTATGTCTCGTTGAAGTGTCTCATACTGACAGTGGGGTGTTAAAGTCTCCCACTATTATTGTGTGGGAGTCTAAGTCTCTTTATAGGTCTCTAAGAACTTGTTTTGTGAATCTGGGTTATCTTGTATGGGGTGCATATATATTTAGAATAGTTAGCTCTTCTTGTTTAATTCTTCCCCTTACCATTATGTAATGCCATTCTTTTTCTTGATCTTTGTTGGTTTAAAGTCTGTTTTGTCAGAGACGAGGATTGCAACCCCTACTTTTTTTTTTTTCTTTCCATTTGCTTGGTAAATTTTGCTCCATCCCCTTATTTTGAGCCTCTGTGTGTCTTTGCATGTAAGATGGGTCTCCTGAATACATACCACCTGTGGTCTTGACTCCTTATCCAATTTGCCAGTCTGTGTCTTTTAATTAGAGTATTTAGCCCATTTACATTTAAGATTAGTATTTTTATGTGTGAAACTGATTTGTCGTTATGATGCTATTTGGTTATTTTGCACACTAGATGATGCAGTTTCTTCATAGTGTCATTGATCTGAATATTTTGGTGTGTTCTTTCAGTGGCTGCTACCTGTTTTTCCTTCCCATATTTAGTGCTTCTTTTAGGAGCTCTTGCAGGGCAGGCCTGGTAGCAATTAAATCCCTCAGCATTTGCTTGCCTAGAAAGGATTTTATTTCTCCTTTGCTTATGAAACTTAGTTTGGCTGGATATGAAATTCTGGGTTGAAAATTCTTTAAGAATGTTGGATATTGGCCCCCAATCTCTTCTGGCTTGTAGAGTTTCTAGTGAGAGATCTGCTGTTAGTCTGATGGACTTCCCTTTGTAGGTGACCTGGCCTTTCTCTCTGGCTGCCCTTAACAGTTTTTCTTTCATTTCGACCTTGGAGAATTTGACGATTACGTGTCTTGGGGTTGATCTTCTCATGGAGTATCTTAATGGTGTTCTCTGTATTTCCTGAATTTGCATGTTGACCTGTCTTGCTAGGTTGGGGAAGTTCTCCTGGATAATATCCTGAAGTGTGTTTTCCAGGTCATTTCCATTCTCCCTGTCTCCTTCTGGTACTCCAATCAATCATAGGTCTGGTGTTTTTATGAAGTCCCATATTTCTTGGAAGCTCTGTTCATTCCTTTTCATTCTTTTTTCTCTATTTTTGTATACACGTCTTATTTCAGTAAGGTAGACTTCAAACTCTGATATTCTTTCTTCCACTTGTCGATTCAGCTGTTGATACTTGTGTATGCTTCACGAAGTTCTCGTGCTGTGTTTTTCAGCTCCATCAGGTCATTTATGTTCCTCTCTAAACTGGTTATTCTAATTAGTAATTCCTCCAACCTCTTATCAAGGTTCTTAGCTTCTTTCATTGGGTTAAAACATGCTGTTTTAGCTCAGCATGGTTTTTTATTATCCATCTTCTGAAAGCTATTTCTGTGAATTTGTCCATCTGATCCTCCATCCAGTTCTGCACCCTTGATGGAGAGACATTGCAATTATTGGGAGGAGAAGAAGTACTTTGGCCTTTGGGTTTTCAGCATTTTTTCATTGATTCTTCTTCATCTTCGTGAGTTTGTCTTGTTTCAGTCTTTGAGGCTGCTGATCCTTGGATGTGATTTTTATGGGGGCCTTTTGTGTTGTTGATGCTGTTCTTGTCAGTTTCTTCTTGTTTGTTTTTCTTTCAATAGTCAGGTCCCTTTTCTTTAGGACTGCTGCAGTTTGCTGAGGGTTCATTCACTTCAGGCCCTATTTATCTGATTTGCTACCGTGCGTGGAGATGTCACTCAAGGAGGCTGGAGAACAGCAAAGATTGGTGCCTGCTCCTTCTGGGATCTCTGACCTCAAGGGGCACCAACCTGATGCCAGTAGCATCGCTCCTGTAAGGGGTGTATGACAACCCCTGTTGGAGTGTCTCACCCAGTTGGGTGACATGGGGAGCAGGACCCATTTAATGAAGCACTTTGTCCCTTGGTAGAGAAGGTGTGCTTCGCTGGGGGGAATCCCTCTCATCTGGGCTGCCCAGATTCTTCAGAACTGCCAGGAGAAGAGGCCAAGTCCGCTGGTCCAGAGAGACTTCTGCGACCGCTCCCCCTAGGGGCTCAGGCCTAGGGAGATCCAATTCTGTCTCTGAGCCTCTGGCTGGAGTTATTGGAGATCCTGCAGGGAAGCCCCGCCCCATGAGGAAGGATGGGTCAGGTTTAGGCCTGAAGAGGCACTCTGGCCACAGAGACTGCCACAGCCAGTGTGTTAGTCTGTGGGGACAAGCCTTGGGACCAAGCCGCCCTGCCTCCCTGGCTCCAGAAGGGGAAAAGCACAGCCTGGAGCTATAGAAATGTGTGTTGCCCTTCCCCTGCCCAGGGATCTTAGCGTGTTAGGCAGTTGCGAGCCCCAGTGCTGGCTGCTGTCCTTCCCCCAGGGAGCTCCAATGGCTTAGACAGCAGGCAGCCCCAGTCGGTGCTGGTCGCCCCTCCCCTCCGGAGTTCGGTAGGCTTGAGCAGATTCCAGCTAAGAGGCTGTAAGAATCTGCATGTGCCAGAGTTGGGACTCTAGGCCTCGGTGGCATGGGTTCGCGAGTGGGATCTTCCGATCCTTGGGTTGCACAGTTCTGTGGAAAAAGCACAGTTTCCCTGGCTGGGGAGCACACTCACTCGCCACCTCCCTTGGCTAGGGGGAGGAGGTTCCCCTTCCCCGTGTGGCTCTCAAGTGGGCCGCGCACCACACTGTTCTTCTTTATCTCCGTGAGTCACTCCAGCTTTCTAGTAAACTTTGATGAGAGAACCTGGATACTTTGGTTGCCAGTGAAGGATTCACACGCTAATTTTTTTTTCCGTAAGAGCCTCCGAAAGCTGCTCCTTCTAGTCAGCCATCTTCGGGGGTAGTTTTATCAAGACAGACTAGAATGGTGACAACACTGCACTCATTCCTTCTTTCACTTATGCATTTAAAAAGTACTTATTTCATGCCTGTAATCTCAGCACTTTGGGAGGCTGAGGTGGGTGGATCACCTGAGGTCAGGAGTTCGAAACCAGCCTGACCAACATGGTGAAACCCTGTCTGTACTAAAAATACAAAAATTAGCTGGGCATGGTGGCGGGTGCCTGTAATCCCAGCTACTCAGGAGGCTGTGGCAGGAGAATTGCTTGAACCTGGGAGGCAGAGGTTGCAGTGAGCTGAGATCGTGCCATTGCTCTCCAGCCTGGGTGACAGAGAGAGACTATGTTTCAAAAAAAAAGTGCTTATTAATCATAGCATCTCACTAGGCACTAGAAAATAGAGCACTCAAAAAAACCTACTTCCTGCCATCCTGCAGTTCTCAAAGAACTAAAACAAGACCAATGTATCTGGATTGGTCTTTAAGAGTGAAGAGAAATACCAGAGGCCATATTATTACACTGCCTCATAGGCCATGTTACAACCCTGGCTACTATTTTTCTGAGAATAAAGGAAATCCATTAAATCATTTTAAATAGGAGAAAGAATATAATTTGTATTTTTCAAAGGTCCCTCTGACTCACTGTGAAAAAAATGGATTGTAGGAGGCTAAAAAAGATGCAAGATTTCAGTCATTACTAGACTTTTTCCACAGAATATGAGCTAAAAATATTCTATGTCATAACTGGCATGCCCTTAGCAAGTTCACTGGGTGATTTAATGGGCACCAAGATAATCCTCTTGCCTGGAAAACCCCCTATTCTGTGGTGTCTGTAATCATATTACACAAAAAGCCCTTTCATTCTATAATTCAAGAAAAAGTTTCCAATTCAAACATTCCTGGAAGGGCTGGTTTGATAGAAGAGAGAAAAGAGAATTGAGGAGGCACTAATACTCCACAGGTGAAAAAGAAGGTGAATAAAGTTATTAAAACACACTTCTACTACCTCCTGATTTTACCTATAACCTATCCTTGTGACTTTACTCATATTTATTTATCTATCTTAGAAGAAAGTTGCACCAAGAGTGGTCTAAGAACCAAAATCGAGCACCTTAACATGCTTAAACCCCCATCACTTCAAAGGGTCAGAATATGTTTTCTCTGATTCCATTTCTGTTTGATTCCTTTGTGAGTTAAGACACTTTCACTGTCTCTGAAATTGCATTGTTCTAAACACAGTAAAATATATTTCTATATGAAGGGAAAATTAATAACCAACTTTCATATAAGTTAATTTCCTATTTTTCCTTTGGCTTTTCAGTGTTTCTATTGCATTCATAAAATTAATGTAGAGAGCTCTCGAAAGGATAATTAAATAAATTACTTTAGTTTTTATCCAGTGAGTATGTAGCCTACAAAATAATTTCTCTTTAGTAGCTTATGAATTACACTGGTCTATTCACTATGTGTTTGGAGTACTACGATAATCTCTCTTACAAATCTTAAACTACAAAAACATCTTCTTAGTATAGGATGATCTATTTGATACAGGCTCAATTAAACCCAAAATTTGTTTTAAATGAGCTACAGATACTTCAGGCAATTGATCATTTGATTTTTGTTATAATTCAGCAAGTGGCCTATGCTCTTGGCAAAAGAACCAGACTGCTTCAGTACCATGGATAGTGCCTGGTTTCCACCCCCACCCCCCGACACCCCCCAGTCCCTACCTTTGGGTTGTCTAGTATATGTATCTGCAACTTTCTTGGTCTTCACAATTTCTGGCAATAAATGCACAAACTCAATGCTAAGTGTAAGAATAATGTTTATGTGTGAGTGAGCAGTTAAGAATCAAGAAAGTACCTGATTTGTCTTTTTAAATAAAAAATATAACTTTATCAGAAAAGATACCAAAAGTTGAGTCAGGCATGTTAAAGATGAGAATCTATTCAAATTTTCTTCCTCCATCTACTGTCTTACTATTCTAAAATTCATGCATACTTCTTAGGATTTCAACTCATCTCAACAGATACTTATTAAGTAACTATGACTAATGTAAAAGGGTCTCTTTTAACTCAGTCAAACTAAATCAGAATTTGAGATATTTTTATCTCATCAAAAAACCTACTAGGTTCTAGGTCTTAAGGTCTTTGTGAAGAATTCTACGTGACCATAAATCTTAGTTCAGGCAATGTAAAAATATCGCTTCAAAAATGATTTTTAAAAATCCTAAAGATTATTTTCTCAAAATGACTATCTGTGGTATTATAATATTAACCAGAATAAGCCAATATAAAAAATAATATTCCATCATTCTAAAAGCAGGAAAGAAATGCAGGCCTAAAATCCCTTATCAGAAATTCTTAGAGTCACATATGGTTCAGAATCCGGGATTTTTTTACATTTTAGAAATATAGTAAATTATACATTATATACCACCCCTTGTAGAGTCTGAGACAACACAAATAATCAAACACTAGTATTAATTCACCAAAACCTATTAATATTCACACAGAGTGGAAAAAGACTATAAATAGCTTCACATGGGATGCCATTTGGCTCTGTGTCTCCACCCAAATCTCACCTTGAATTGGAGTTGCCATAATCCCCATGTGTTGTGGGAGGGACCTGGTGGGAGGTAATTTAATCATAGGGGCAGTTACCCTCATGCTGGTCTCATGATAGTGAGTGGGTTCTCACAAGATTTGATGGTTTTATAAGGGGTTTTCCCCCTTTTGCTCAACACTCCTCCTTCCTGCTGCCATGTGAAGAAGGACATGTTTGCTTCCCCTTCCACCATGACTGTAAGTATCCTGAGGCCTCCCCAGCCATGCTGAACTCTGAGTCAATTAAACCTCTTTCCTTTATAAAATACCCAGTCTCAAGTATGTCTTTATTAGCAGTGTGAAAATGAATTAATACAACATGATAAGGAAAAAATTTTCTGCCAAATGAAATCAAGTCAGACAGTTCAGGTTTTGCCATCCGAAGGGTTTCAAGGATACAACTTTCACCACTTTTAGATTTCACAATTTTGAAAATTAAATTGTGGACCTAGATTTATTGAGCAGTAGGCATTACACATGCATTAAAATTTAATATTTATAACAAACCTCTGAGGGATGTTTTATTAGTTCCATTTTATAGATAAGAATATGTGGACTCAGAGAAATTAAATAACATGGCTAAGGTCACACATCAGTAAGAGGAGTAACTGAAAATCAAAGGAAATCTTTCTGCCTTCACCACCAGGGTTCTTCCTACTGCACCATGCATCCTCAAAGAAGCTCCACCATGACAAGTAGTTGGACAGTCATTACTTCTGTCTACATTCCATTTAGACTTATAGATTAGAGAAGATAAATGCAGTATTATTCTTATGAGCCACAATCAAACTGTAACTGGAGATTTCTTAAATTTCTCTCAATATGTTTGTGACAAGAAACTGTATTTTGTTTTATTCCACCTCAGGCATGAGAAATAGGTTCCAGTCCCTAATATCATGACATGTTGATGTCTTTGCTAAAAATCAGCATTCTTTCTGATTTCAGGTTCTCATGAGTATTATCCTCCAATCATCAACTGATGAAGATCACAAAACTTCACTCTCTGCAACTGGCAGGAAATGAATTTGCAATATTTCCTGAGATATATCCAATTTTACCACCCCCTTCCTCCAAAAATTGTTTAAAACATGATCCCAGGCACTAAAATTTCTCCTACTGTTGTGATTGATAGAGGATTTTAAGTAATCTGAGAATGGAAAAGTCACTAATTATTGGTTAGTATAACTCATAATGTACAAAGCAAGGGTCTAAGGCCCTGATTCACATTTTCTATCACTTTATAGGGCTTTCACTGCATTTAATTACGACTGAAAACAAATAGAAGTAAACAAATATTTACAAAGTAAACTAATTGTGATGATGTATTTATCCATCACTGCCCTAAAGTATTATTCTCAAAAACAATCCCAATTAGCAGAAGTAGACTTTGGAGAACTACAAGTAAAGGAGGTGGTGACCTGAGACACCCCCAGCCAAACAATGCAAATAATTTATCAATATGCATAGACATGACTTCACAGATCACTAGACAATCTTTAAAAGCAGTCAATTTATCATGTATGGACATCAACTCCATTAGCATCACTGGCTTTTCCAGTTACATTTTTAATCTGGAGAATGTTACTATCCCCAAATTGGCAGCCTATTTGGCCAAGAGAAGTTCCATACTGTTAATCTATGTTAAAGACAGATGAAACTGTGCAAAACCAAACAAGTGCCCTGAACTGAGATGCGCCAGTATGTTAAATAACAATGTATTTGACCCTGTGGGTGAGTCAGCCAAAGGAGACCAACATAGGGAAATGGTTTTGTACAATAGTGGCTGAGAACATAGTTTCTGGGAAAGGCTGAGCCTTAACTCTGCCACCTATCAAATCAGCATGACCTTGGACAACTTATCTCCTATGTCAAAATTTTCTATATTGGACATGTATTACTTTCATGGTAAGAAAATAATTAAATTTGTTAACTGAAAAAAGCTTCCCTTACCATCTAAAACTGAGTTATGCTTCATACACATGTATAGGGCATCCAGAGGTTAGGAAAAATGATCAAACCAATATATGGAAGAAAATTGTGTCAGAGAAAGATCATGAGCTAGCACTGTCCTTTATAAATCTGTCATTACTATGAGTTTCGGTTTCCTCATACTTCCTCATCAGACTATCTACCTAGCAGAATTGCTAAGAGATTTATACTCTTTAAAAATCCAGCCTTGTGCCAAGTGCATTGTACATGTTCAAAAATAATAGCTATCATTTTTATGATACATATGATGCTTCTACGTTTTCTTTAAATCGTAAACTAAATAAGTTCACAAAGATTGTTAAGGGAAATGTTTTCTTTTTATGCTAGCTATGAGTTTATTTTCTGAACATATTAAGCCCCCAACCCTCTCCTCCTGTAGGGAGCACAGTCTGTCGACTTTGGATCCAATTGAATTGAAACAGCCTGTATCCAGGTGATATCCAGGATGTCTACTCAGGAGGAATCCAGAAACCGAGGAAAGCCCAATCTGGTGCTAGGGAATAACTTGGCAGGCACAGGAATATACAGGGAGAGAAAAAGCTGCAGACAAAAGTGTCCAACTAATGGGAAAAGCCACTGAAGGAATAGGAACCAGAATCAGATGATGATGATGATGATGATGACGACGACGACGACGACAACAATGATGACAAAGAAGATGGTGATGAGAAAACTGAATCACAGAACAGTTAAGGGAATTGGTTATGTTCATACAGCAGGTAAGGGATAGAATTTATTTGAATCTTAGAAATCTGGCTCCAAAGCTTTTGCTCTTAACCCAAAAACAATGAGCCGTACACAATTCCCAGTCCACACAAAAGTGGAAGGGCAGCCTACTTCACCTCTATGAGAGCAGATCCAGAAACCTGCCTTATGTCTACCACGCAGAGCTTGGCCTTCACACTCAACCACTATTTCTCACTCCAAACCAGGTTTTCTGACTGCTCAAAGCAACCAGCCCTGTTTGTGATTATGTGGGTAAATAAATCCCTGTGGACTCTCTCTCTCTCTCTTCTCTCACTCTCTTGCTCGCTCTCTCTCTGCTTAATAATGTTCAAATGTCTCCTGTCATCCTACCATGCTCCTGGGAGCCTTTCACTTTTTACAATAGATCCATTCATTGGCTGTCATCTGCCAGAGAGCAGAGTCTTCATCTTTGTAAGTAATGACTCAAAACTTCTATCCTGGATTGGCCTTTCCCACTGGTAGTGTTGGCAGTGACTTTCATGGCGTGATACATAGGACTCCAAGAAGGTCCTTGCAACAAAACTGTCTTCCTAGTTATCATCTGAAATGCCGTTATTAACATTTTATTTCTTTAAGTTTAACATTTTCTTCTCCCTGCTACTCCAAAAAAGATAATAGATACGTTCCCCAAGATATCTGCACAGCTCTCTTCTTTACTTTCTTCTGATCTTTGCTCAAATGTCAGCAATTCCTTCCATGATGGCCCTACTGAAATTTCAACCCCACCACCAACCCTTCTCTTTCCAGTTTTATTTTTTTCATAGCATTACCACCATCTGACACATATGTCCCTTATTTCCATATTTATTTATTTTACCTCCATTCCAACTTGAATGTAAATTCCATGAAAGCAGACATTTTATATATAGAATTTTGTCCACAGCTGTAATCTTGGAACTAGAACAGTGCCTAGGACGTAGTAAGTGCTCAATAGTGTTTGCTGAATGAGTAAATTAATCAGCAATCAATGAATAAATGAATGAATTGTATGGTAGTCCCCTCTTATCCGTGGGACATATGTTTGAAAACCCCCAGTAGATGCCTGAAACCATAGGTAGTACCAAATCCTATAAAAACTGGGTTTCTTTTTTCTATCCATACATACCCATGATGAAGTTTAATTTATAAATGAGGCACGGAAAGAGATTAACAACCATAATAAAATGCGACAATTATAGCAATATGTCAGCATCAGTACTCTTGCACTTTGGGGCCATTATGAAGTCAAATAAGGGTGACAAACACGAGCACTGCAATACCATGAGAGTCGATCTGATAACTGAGCTGGCTACTCATTGAGTAAAGGGTGGGGAGTGTAGGCAGTGTGAATATGCTGGACAAGGGGATGATTCACATCCTAGGTGGAGCAGCAGGACTGGGTGAGACTCTGGGTGCCCAGAATGTTACACAATTTAAAATTCATTGATTGTTTACTTCTGGAATTTTTCATTTAATACTGTCAGACCACGGTTGATCGTGGGTAACTGAAACCTCAAAAAGCAAAACTGTGGATAAGGAGGGACTACTGTATATTCTGTGTAAATTGGTTCTCAGGATTGTTTTAACAGAGATGATCAAGCAGGATAAGTGCCTGGAAATCTGGGAGAAGTGATGTGAAAAATAATGTGGAAAGTAGAAAAGAGAACGAAAAAGCCCACTCACATTACGTTCATCCATTTTCATGCTGCTAATAAAGACATACCCAAGACTGGGTAATTTATAAAGGAAAGAGGTTTAATTGACTCAGAGTTCCATATGGCTGGGGAGGCCTCACAATCATGGTGGAAGGCGAATGAGGAGGAAAGTCACGTCTTACATGGCAGCAAGCAAGAGAATGTGTGTAGGGGAACTCTCCTTTATAAAACCATCAGATCTCATGAGATTTATTCACTATCACAAGGACAGCACAAGAAAGACCAGCCCGCATGATTCAATTATCTCCCACTGGGTGTCTCCCATGACATGTGGGAATTGTGGGAGTTACAATTCAAGATTAGATTTGGGGGGGGACAAGCCAAACCATATCACACATCTTTGGGGAACATTTTTCCAATATTCCATAGTATCACCTTAAAAATTACTTTTTAAAAGTCAGGGAAAATATATAGATGCTCATTATAATTTAATTGTCCCCCACTGAATGTAGGTTCTGGTGAATATATTTTTACATTTCTTCCTTCAGTGATGCATGTATTAATTATTACATTTCCCCACTACTTTCTGTACATTTGTATGTGTGACCATGAATGTGTCCCCTTGCTCATTTCAGCTTGCATTTTTATTTCTTTTATTTCTTTCTTCTACTTTTCTGTATCTTCCCCACAACCTCTGAAGCCAAAGCAATTCATCCAGACCCAAAATTCAGGAGGCTCCACAGGGACCATAAACAGCAGTACCTGTAAATAAAAGTTTGTCTATTCTCTCTTATGGACTATTGAGAAGAGAGTTTGTCAGAGGAAGAAAAATTTTCTAAGACATTATTTTCAGCAAAGCTGTCACTGTTTTGAAATTATTAGGCCCAAAGTTAAATGTAAAAGCACTGAATACTTTCCATGGTTTTATATAAATGAATATTATCTAGGTCAACTTTTAAGTTTTTTTGTTTTGTTTTGTTTTCCATTTATTATGATAAAATCTTAGAGACCTACAGCATTTCTCTTGGCATAGCTCTTCTAGAATCTATCTGAATTCTTTTATACAAGGGTAATTATTTTAATAGTACTTTTTTCCACTAATGTGAAAAGCTGAGTTTTCAGCTGCTTATTTATGTCTATTAAGTTATTATTATTTTTTTTTTATTATACTTTAGGGTTTTAGGGTACATGTGCACAATGTGCAGGTTTGTTACATATCTATCCATGTGCCATGTTGATTTCCTGCACCCATTAACTCGTCATTTAGCATTAGGTGTATCTCCTAATGCTGTCCCTCCCCCCTCCCCCCACCCCACAACAGTCCCCGGAGCATGATGTTCCCCTTCCTGTGTCCATGAGTTCTCATTGTTCAATTCCCACCTATGAGTGAGAACATGCGGTGTTTGGTTTTTTGTCCTTGCGATAGTTTACTGAGAATGATGTTTTCCAGTTTCATCCATGTCCCTACAAAGGACACGAACTCATCATTTTTTATGGCTGCATAGTATTCCATGGTGTATATGTGCCACATTTTCTTAATCCAGTCTATCGTTGTTGGACATTTGGGTTGGTTCCAACTCTTTGCTATTGTGAATAGTGCCGCAATAAACATACGTGTGCATGTGTCTTTATAGCAGCATGATTTATAGTCCTTTGGGTATATACCCAGTAATGGGATGGCTGGGTCAAATGGTATTTCTAGTTCTAGATCCCTGAGGAATCGCCACACTGACTTCCACAATGGTTGAACTAGTTTACAGTCCCACCAACAGTGTAAAAGTGTTCCTATTTCTCCACATCCTCTCCAGCACCTGTTGTATCCTGATTTTTTAATGATGGCCATTCTAACTGGTGTGAGATGGTATCTCACTGTGGTTTTGATTTGCATTTCTCTGATGGCCAGTGATGAGGAGCATTTCTTCATGTTTTTTAGCTGCATAAATGTCTTCTTTTGAGAAGTGTCTGTTCATGTCCTCTGCCCACTTTTTGATGGGGTTGTTTGTTTTTTTCTTGTAAATTTGTTTGAGTTCATTGTAGATTCTGGATATTAGCCCTTTGTCAGATGAGTAGGTTGCAAAAATTTTCTCCCATTGTGTAGGTTGCCTGTTCACTCTGATGATAGTTTCTTTTGCTGTGCAGAAGCTCTTTAGTTTAATGAGATCCCATTTGTCGATTTTGGCTTTTGTTGCCATTGCTTTTGGTGTTTTAGACATGAAGTCCTTGCCCACGCCTATGTCCTGAATGGTATTGCCTAGGTTTTCTTGTAGGATTTTAATGGTTTTAGGTCTAACATATAAGTCTTTAATCCATCTTGAATTAATTTTTGTATAAGGTGTAAGGAAGGGATCCAGTTGCAGCTTTCTACATATGGCTAGCCAGTTTTCCCAGCACCATTTATTAAATAGGGAATCCTTTCCCCATTTCTTGTTTTTGTCAGGTTTGTCAAAGATCAGATAGTTGTAGCTATGCGGCATCATTTCTGAGGGCTCTGTTCTGTTCCATTGATCTATGTCTCTGTTGTGGTACCAGTATCATGCTGTTTTGGTTACTGTAGCCTTGTAGTATAGTTTAAAGTCAGGTAGCGTGATGCCTCCAGCTTTGTTCTTTTGGCTTAGGATTGACTTGGCGATGCGGGCTCTTTTTTGGTTCCATATGAACTTTAAAGTAGTTTTTTCCAATTCTGTGAAAAAAGTCATTGGTAGCTTGATGGGGATGGCATTGAATCTATAAATTACCTTGGGCAGTATGGCCATTTTCATGATATTGATTCTTCCAACCCATGAGCATGGAATGTTCTTCCATTTGTTTGTATCCTCTTTTATTTCATGGAGCAGTGGTTTGTAGTTCTCCTTGAAGAGGTCCTTCACATCCCTTGTAAGTTGGATTCCTAGGTATTTTATTCTCTTTGAAGCAATTGTGAATGGGAGTTCACTCATGATTTGGCTCTCTGTTTGTCTGTTATTGGTGTACAAGAATGCTTGTGATTTTTGTACATTAATTTTGTATCCTGAGACTTTGCTGAAGTTGCTAATCAGCTTAAGGAGATTTTGGGCTGAGACAATGGGGTTTTCTAGATATACAATCATGTCATCTGCAAACAGGGACAATTTGACTTCCTCTTTTCCTAATTGAATACCCTTTATTTCCTTCTCCTGCCTGATTGCTCTGGCCAGAACTTCCAGCACTATGTTGAATAGGAGCGGTGAGAGAGGGCATCCCTGTCTTGTGCCAGTTTTCAGAGGGAATGCTTCCAGTTTTTGCCCATTCAGTATGATATTGGCTGTGGGTTTGTTGTAGATAGCTCTTATTATTTTGAGATACGTCCCATCAATACCTAATTTATTGAGAGTTTTTAGCATGAAGGGTTGTTGAATTTTGTCAAAGGCCTTTTCTGCATCTATTGAGATAATCATGTGGTTTTTGTCTTTGGTTCTGTTTATATGCTGGATTACATTTATTGATTTGCGTATGTTGAACCAGCCTTGCATCCCAGGGATGAAGCCCACTTGATCATGGTGGATAAGCTTTTTGATGTGCTGCTGGATTCGGCTTGCCAGTATTTTATTGAGGATTTTTGCATCAATGTTCATCAAGGATATTGGTCTGAAATTCTCTTTTTTGGTTATGTCTCTGCCAGGTTTTGGTATCAGGACAATGCTGGCTTTGTAAAATGTGTTAGGGAGGATTCCCTCTTTTTCTATCGATTGGAATAGTTTCAGAAGGAATGGTACCAGTTCCTCCTTGTACCTCTGGTAGAATTCAGCTGTGAATCCATCAGGTCCTGGACTCTTTTTGGTTGGTAAGCTATTGATTATTGCCACAATTTCAGAACCTGTTATTGGTCTATTCAGAGATTCAACTTCTTCCTGGTTTAGTCTTGGGAGGGTGTATTTGTCGAAGAATTTATCCATTTCTTCCAGATTTTCTAGTTTATTTGCATAGAGGTGTTTGTAGTATTCTCTGATGGTAGATTGTATTTCTGTGGGATCGGTGGTGATATCCCCTTTTTCGTTTTTTATTGCATCTATTTGATTCTTCTCTCTTTTCTTCTTTATTAGTCTTGCTAGCGGTCCATCAATTTTGTTGATCTTTTCAAAAAACCAGCTCCTGGATTCATTAATTTTTTGAAGGGTTTTTTGTGTCTCTATTTCCTTCAGTTCTGCTCTGATTTTAGTTATTTCTAGCCTTCTGCTAGCTTTTGAATGTGTTTGCTCTTGCTTTTCTAGTTCTTTTAATTGTGATGTTAGGGTGTCAATTTTGGATCTTTCCTGCTTTCTCTTGTGGGCATTTAGTGCTATAAATTTCCCTCTACACACTGCTTTGAACGTGTCCCAGAGATTCTGGTATGTTGTGTCTTTGTTCTCGTTGGTTTCAAAGAACATCTTTATTTCTGCCTTCATTTCATTATGTACCCAGTAGTCATTCAGGAGCAGGTTGTTCAGTTTCCATGTAGTTGAGCGGTTTTGACTGAGTTTTTAATCCTGAGTTCTAGTTTGATTGCACTGTGGTCTGAGAGACAGTTTGTTATAATCTCTGTTCTTTTACATTTGCTGAGAAGAGCTTTACTTCCAACTATGTGGTCAATTTTGGAATAGGTGTGGTGTGGTGCTGAAAAAAATGTATATTCTGTTGATTTGGGGTGGAGAGTTCTGTAGATGTCTATTAGGTCCACTTTATGTAGAGCTGAGTTCAATTCCTGGATATCCTTGTTAACTTTCTGTCTCGTTGATCTGTCTAATGCTGACAGTGGGGTGTTAAAATCTCCCATTATTATTGTGTGGGAGTTTAAGTCCCTTTGTAGGTCACTGAGGACTTGCTTTATGAATCTGGGTGCTCCTGTGTTGGGTGCATATATATTTAGGATAGTTAGCTCTTCTTGTTGAATTGATCCCTTTACCATTATGTAATGGCCTTCTTTGTCTCTTTTGATCTTTGTTGGTTTAAAGTCTATTTTATCAGAGACTAGGATTGCAACCCCTGCCTTTTTTTGTTTTCCAGTTGCTTGATAGATCTTCCTCCATCCCTTTATTTTGAGTCTATGTGTGTCTCTGCACGTGAGATGGGTTTCCTGAATACAGCACACTGATGGGTCCTGACTCCTTATCCAGTTTGCCAGTCTGTGTCTTTTGATTGGAGCATTTAGCCCATTTACATTTAACGTGAATATTGTTATGTGTGAATCTGATCCTGTCATTATGATGTTAGTTGGTTATTTTGCTCGTTAGTTGCTATAGTTTCTTCCTAGCCTCGATGGTCCTTACAATTTGGCATGTTTTTGCAGGGGCTGGTACCGGTTGTTCCTTTCCATGTTTAGTGCTTTCTTCAGGAGCTCTTTTAGGGCAGGCCTGGTGGTGACAAAATCACTCAGCGTTTGCTTGTCTGTAAAGTATTTGATTTCTCCTTCACTTATGAAGCTTAGTTTGGCGGGATAGGAAATTCTGGGTTGAAAATTCTTTTCTTTAAGAATGTTGAATATCGGCCCCCACTCTCTTCTGGCTTGTAGAGTTTCTGCTGAGAGATCAGCTGTTAGTCTGATGGGCTTCCCTTTGTGGGTAACCCGACCTTTCTCTCTGGCTGCCCTTAACATTTTTTCCTTCATTTCAACTTTGGTGAATCTGACAATTATGTGTCTTGGAGTTGCCCTTCTCGAGGAGTATCTTTGTGGCGTTCTCTGTATTTCCTGAATCTGAATGCTGGCCTGCCTTGCTAGATTGGGGAAGTTCTCCTGGATAATATCTTGCAGAGTGTTTTCCAACTTGGTTCCATTCTCCCCATCATTTTCAGGTACACCAATCAGACGTAGGTTTGGTCTTTTCACATAGTCCCAAATTTCTTGGAGGCTTTGTTCATTTCTTTTTATTCTTTTTTCTCTAAACTTCCCTTCTCTCTTCATTTCATTCATTTCATCTTCTATCAGCGATACCCTTTCTTCCAGTTGATCGCATCTGCTACTGAGGCTTCTGCATTCTTCGTGTAGTTCTCGAAACTTGGCTTTCAGCTCCATCATCTCCTTTAAGCCCTTCTCTCCATTGGTTATTCTAGTTATCCATTCTTCTAATTTTTTTTCAAAGTTTTTAACTTCTTTGCTATTGTTTTGAATTTCCTCTCATAGCTCAGAGTAGTTTGATCGTCTGAAGCCTTCTTCTCTCAATTCATCAAAGTCATCCTCCATCCAGCTTTGTTCCGTTGCTGGTGAGGAACTGCGTTCCTTTGGAGGAGGAGAGGTACTCTGTTTTTTAGAGTTTCCAGTTTTTTTGGTCTGTTTTTTCCCCATCTTTGTGGTTTTGTCTACTTTTTGTCTTCGATGATGGTGATGTACAGATGGGTTTTTGGTGTGGATGTCCTTTCTGTTTGTTAATTTTCCTTCTACCAGACAAGACCCTCAGCTGCAGGTCTGTTGGAGTTTACTAGAGGTCCACTCCAGACCCTGTTTGGCTGGGTGTCAGCACCAGTGGCTGCAGAACAGCGGATTTTCGTGAGACCACAAATTCAGCTGTCTGATAGTTCCTCTGAAAGTTTTGTCTCAGAGGAGTACCCGGTTGAATGAGGTGTCAGTCTGTCCCTACTGGGGGGGTGCCTCCCAGTTAGGCTGCTCAGGGGTGAGGGACCCACTTTAGGAGGCAGTCTGCCTGTTCTCAGATCTCCAGCTGCGTGCTGGGAGAACCACTACTCTCTTCAAAGCTGTCAGTCAGACAGGGACATTTAAGGCTGTGGAGGTTCTCGCTGAGTTTTTGGTTGTCTGTGCCCTGCCCCCAGAGGTGGAGCCTACAGAGGCAGGCAGGCCTCCTTGAGCTGTGGTGGGCTCCACCCAGTTCGAGCTTCCTGGCTGCTTTGTTTACCTAAGCAAGCCTGGGCAATGGCGGGCGCCCCTCCCCCGGCCTCGTTGCCGCCTTGCAGCTTGATCTCAGACTGCTGTGCTAGCAATCAGCAAGACTCTGTGGGCATAGGACCCTCCGAGCCAGGTGCGGGACACAATCTCCTAGTGTGCCGTTTTCCAGGCCCGTTGGAAAAGCGCAGTATTAGGACGGGACTGACCCGATATTCCAGGTGCCGTCTGTTTCCCCTTTCTTTGACTAGGAAAGGGAACTCCCTGACCCCTTGTGCTTCCCGAGTGAGGCAATGCCTTGCCCTGCTTCGGCTCGCGCACAGTGCGCTTCACCGACTGTCCTGAACCCACTGTTAGGCACTCCCTAGTGAGATGAAACCGGTACCTCAAGCAGAAATGCAGAAATCACCCGTCTTCTGTGTCGCTGGGGCTGGGAGCTGGAGACCGGAGCTGTTCCTATTCGGCCATCTAGCTTTTAAGTTTTAATAGTATAACTAATACATCTCCTTTGTGTGTATGTGTGTGTGTGTGTGTGTTTAAGTTTTCCATCCTATTTAATGTGACTTTATTACACCTTGAAGCCATGTGTTCTCTAGAGTGTTCCAGGCTCCAGACTGGGCCCTCTTCTCCTTTCTATTTATAATAGGGGGATTCCCAGTGTACTAGAAAACATCTATATGCTGATAATTTTCTAACATTTCTCTCTAGTCTTTGTCTCTCCCCTGAGTGCCAGACTCGTAGATCCACTTGCTCCCTGGATACCTCCACTCAAATACATAATACACAACTCAAACATGACAGGTCTAAAATGGAACTTTTGATTTCTACCCAGAATTAAACAGTTTAGAAGGTGCATTAAACACAATATTTCTTTTTTTTTTTTTTTTTTTTTTTGAGACGGAGTCTCGCTCTGTCGCCCAGGCTGGAGTGCAGTGGTGCGATCTCGGCTCACTGCAAGCTCCGCCTCCTGGGTTCACGCCATTCGCCTGCCTCAGCCTCTCCAAGTAGCTGGGACTACAGGTGCCCGACACCACGCCAGGCTAATTTTTCGTATTTTTTAGTAGAGACGGGGATTCACCATGGTCTCGATCTCCTGACCTCGTGATCCGCCCGCCTTGGCCTCCCAAAGTGCTGGGATTACAAGCGTGAGCCACCGCGCCTGGCCTAAACACAACATTTCTATGAGCCTTTCATAGGCCAGTGCATGTTGTTAATTTCCAACAGTTTCCCAGACTTGAGAAGTGCTGTTCTGGAACACCCTTTGGAAATACTGTTCTGGAACCAAAGAGCTTTGAAGTAAAACCTATGGTTTTCTGCTAGAACTAAGCTAATGGAGTGAAGCATGCTGCTCTGGAGCAATGGCACTCCTAGAAGCATCAGGGTGCAGAGAAAGCCTGGACTGCCTACATACAGCTGATCATCTGATTCATCGGAGCAGCTACAATGTAACTGACTTCAACTCATAATAACAATAATAATAATAAAGAGATGTGTTAGGAAGAGTCTGACCTGATGCCTTCATTTGAGAAAATCACCAAGGACTTGCAAGATCATCCAAACCCAATTCTGGGCCAAGAGAGAAGAGGAGCCAGTCACAGTGGCTCACGCCTGTAATCCCAGCACTTTGGGAGACTGAGGCGGGCAGATTATGAGGTCAGGAGATCAAGACCATCCTGGCCAACATGGTGAAACCACGTGTCTACTGAAAAAAAAAAAAAATACAAAAAATAACTGGGTGTGGTGGCACGTAACTGTAATCCCAGCTACTCAGGAGGCTGAGGCAGGAGAATCACCTGAACCACGGAGTCGGAGGTTGCAGTGAGCCAAGATCATGCCACTGCACTCCAGCCTGGCAACAGAGCGAGACTCCATCTCAAAAAAAAAAAAAGAGAGAGAGAGAGAGAGAAGAGGTTGTCAGTCTGGCCACAGTCTATATCTGAGAGTTTTTAAAAGACACTGACACTGGCCAAACATTTAATGACGTACATTCTTCCAATTTAGCATTCAGTTTTAATATACGTAATTTTCAAACTGCATCCTTTCAAGACTGGCAGAAAAGCTTTTTTTCTGAATCTCTCCACCCATCTCATGTCCCCTACTATGTCAGTGCATTTCCCCTAGGTCTGTGCAATGTCTACCATTCCAATCCCTTGTGAGTTTTTAAAAGATGACTTCTATTTTGTAGCTATGCCATGAAATCATAAAGATGAGGAGATGAGGGGATCAATTGCCCTGCTTCTTCCAGGAAAAAGTAAGTGCATTCCTACAAAATGATGGTGGCAGTGACTCAGCAGTCAGAGGCCATTATCATACTAAGAATTCTATTGTAGTAGAAAAAGAACTGGCTCTGGAGTCAGGCTGACTTTAGTTCCCATTCTGGTTTAGCAATACAGTTATTCTGTGCTCTTCTAAGTTAATTAACTGCTAAGAGCTTTAGTTACCTCATGAACGAAACAAGGACCACCAAACCCAACTTGAAGGGTCACAGTGAGAATTATTTATTTTTGTATTTATGCATTTAATGTACCTAGGCAGTGCCTGTCTCATAGGAGGCCCTTATTATTAGAAGATTAACTCTTCAGCCCCACAGTACAATTTTAAAGCATTACCATTTTAATATTTACTACATTTTAATTCCTGCAGGAAGCTGCTTCCAAAAAAGAGAAGATTTATAATCTGAATAGATTAGAGTTTCATAAAGCACAATGAAGCACGCAACAGGCTCTATAAAAAACCATAAACAAGGCACCATGCATGCCTTATGCCGTCAACTGTCGATTATTCCGTAAGGAAGGAAAGCAGATGAGGTCTGTCCAAAAGAGTAAGTAATCAAAAAAAAAAAAAAAAAAAGCAACTCTTAGATTTGTCTTGACATTTGCATTGAACTCAGATGTATGTGATGTGATGTTCAGGGAAAGATTTTTAATGTGTTTTCCATAAGAAATCCTGACTTCGGACAATCGGCCTGGTCACAGCACTTTCCTACATCTTCTCCCACACAGGCACCAGGTAGCTCCTCAAGCAGGCTGATCCAAAAAAAAAAAAGCAGTGTGAGCTGAGGTTTCACTCACTCAAACCTCCCCAGCCACAGAGATAGCTCCATTCCTTGGATAGTATCTGCATGCGCAATAAGTACAAATGGAATGAATACGGAAATATCAACAGAGCAAGTGATTAGGAATCACCACAGATAAAGCAAAACATATGTAACTAGATTATAGAGATTTGGGTGTGCTGTCCTTTGGCAATAGTTTATAATATTAGTTTGGGCATAACAGAAAACCAGCAGCAGAGATGATGTTAGTGTGGTGTAGGTACTAAAGAGAACATCCATAGGAACACAGCCCCATTGAGCACTTGTGTTGAGCTTGGCATTAGTAATTAGAGACAAAGAAGGCACTTCAGTCCCATGGAGACTGTCAAACTATAGGCCTATATTTTGAAACTCCTTAAAAATGCAATCTAGTGTTTTCCTCAGCTCTACAGAGAATAAGCCTCCATTGGCTTAAAAAGCTATCCCAAGTGAGCAAAAGTCTCCTCCAGGCCAAAAGAAAAAAAAAAAACTACATATATAGACATCGCTATTTGAAAAAAAAAAAAAAAAAAAACGGTCTCATTCATGCCCCTCCTGGTATCCAAATTACTAAGGATGTGACTATGCAGATTCTCCCACAAAGAGGTGGAGTTTATTTCTTCACCCCTCCAATCAGGATTGGCCTTGGGGCTTGCTTGCTTAACAGAATGTGGCAATACGGAATGTTTGTGAGTTTCTGAGCATGGGCCTTAAGAAACCTTGCAGCTTCCACATCCACACTCCCTCAGAATCTTGCCCAGTGGCCATAGGAACAAGTCTGGGCTAACCAGCTGTTGGATGACCTCCCATACGGAACAAAGATAAGCTATCTCCACTGAAGCCAACCAAACCAACCACCTGTAAGACTGCCTGGCAGTTGACAGAAGATGAATAAATGAATCCAATGCAGACTAGAAAAGCCAGTTAGATGAACGCAGCTCACATTTCTAACCAACAGAATTATAAGGTAAATAAATGGTTACTTCTTAAGCCACTACGTTTTGGGGTGATGTGTTACACAGCAAATCTAAGTAATACACTGCTCCAAGAAGCAATGTTTGAAAAACAAGCTTTGCCATGTAACATGGATGATCCTGGGTGTGGAAGGAGGATTTCTGGGTGAAGGATGATTACTGAGATTAGAGCAAAGAAATTCTGAAGGTAGGGTGAGGCTCATCACCTCATGAGCCTCTACATAGCATTTTGCTTCAGCATGTAGTAATCGGCAGAAGGGGCTAAATTTCTATGGTTTCCTCACATTTGTTAAATAGCTACAATGAACAACTTCTTGTGATTTTACCAAGAGATAAAGGCCAAATTCTGTGATCTCCAGCAAAATGGTTTCTTCCAGTTCAACAATGTTTCACATGCATTAGAACTTGCCCAAAGACAAACCTGACTGAAGGCCACTGAGTCTCTCATATTGAGACTACTTTCCCCATTTTTTAGATTTAATGGCAACAATTTCTGGGAAATATCTGAGGGCCTAGAATTGCCTTTGGGAATTGGTCTAAAAAGACTCAATTGCATTCATCTTTACTTAAATCTTCTTCTGTGGATTCCCCCAAGAGAATGAAATTCAGTTTGACAACAGCAGTGCTTCACAAGGCCATTTGTTAAAGCAATTTATTTCAGTCATTTAAGTTACAATTTAAAAAGAACCATCATAAGCCTTCATAACCTTTTATAGGTGACAGACCACATAAATTATAGCACATGGTCCCTGTTTCTTTAAAAAACAAATTACTCCGGACCCATAGAGAATGCTAGGTTTCACGTTCAGTAACACGACTTGGGCATAAACTAAACCAGCTGACATCTGCAAAGTAGGCACCAGTTAGGCTGGGAGGAAAGAGAAGAAATTCACTTATATTTAGAAGTCCTCTTTGTGGGAGGGAGAAAGGAAAGTTTGGGGTAAAGTTTTAAAGGTAGCAAATGCTCAAGAGAAGCTGCTTAGGGAGGACAAAAAGAACACAGGAACATGTAGGATGAGGTATAATCATTGGAACAAAAGTCAGTTCAGACAGAAGCTCTGGGTTGACCTTTACTCCTCTGTAAGATTAATGAGAGGAAAAAATGGGTAGCTACAGGAAGAGGTAAAACTCTTACTCTTTTAGTCCTCAATAAAGGATGCTATATCCCCTTACCCATGGCAGTGTTTGCCCCCCTCTCTCTGATGCTTACTTTTCAAAGGCAATAAACTGACAAAAGCTGCCATTTCCAAGTACCTGTAACCGCCCAGCCCTCTCTAATCCTGGCCCTTCCAGGACAGGAAGAGCTGGGGCTAATGGCTCTTGTATAAAAGCAGTTTGATGGAAGGAAAGAAATAACGAGGGATCTCTGCAGTCAATATCAGGCTCTCTGAGACAGGAGGACAATGAGCGTTTGACCTTTCGGGTGTGTGGCTGCCTCACCACTCATGTCTCATCTGAGCACCGAGTCTCACCTGCTCTCTCAGAGTCAATGTATCATAAGAGCTCTCTGTTCAGGCAGACAGAATAAAAATAGTCATCTCCTCTTGACAGGATGCTTCACTACCTTGTGCTCTTCTTTCAGTGTTCTCCCTGCCTCTGCTCCTCTTGTGCTCAAGATTTTAATTCTTAGGGACTGAATGTAGAAATTGCAATTTTATGGAAATACACACAAACACGGCAATAAAATACATGCCATGGACAGTCAGTTCTGTTGGTTAGCTCTACAGTTACATTCAGGAAAAAATGAGGCCAAGAGATAAAGAGTGATTCCCCAGACAGGCAGCCAAACACCATCATCCCAACATCTACCTCGGGAGTATTAAGGTAGAAAGCTCAGTACTGATCCAACCCAATAGTGATAAAATGAATCAATCAGCATAGCCAAGGATTGCAGGTCAACAGTGCCATTATCTTAAACAAAGAACAACTCATTACAAAGCATCATATCTCTTTTCCCCATTCAGAAATCATACCCTTCTCCACCCATGGAGAAATTGTAAGACTTTACCCAATTGGAATGCTGGTTTCCTTCTTCTCATTACTTTCTAAAAATCCCCTCTAGAAGATTTGAGAATATGTCACTACAAAGAGCAAACCTTC